>NC_058085.1:5629276-5771415 GCF_014858855.1 Bufo gargarizans
GCTCCTACTGCCGCTCCGGTTGTTGCGCCAGAGTCTACCCTGACACCTGTTGCTGCGCCTGTGGTGTTTCAGGGTATGACCGGTTCTGCCCCCCTTCCACAGCGCTTTGGGGGAGAGCCAACTCAGTGCCGAGGTTTCCTTAACCAGGTGGGCATTTACTTTGAGTTGCTGCCACATGCCTTTCCTACTGAGAGATCAAGGGTGGGCTTCTTGATCTCGCTGCTCTCGGACAAGGCCTTGGCCTGGGCCAGCCCTTTATGGGAGAACAACAATCCGGTGGTTGCCGAGTTTTCCGGTTTTGTTGCTTCTCTTCGGAAGGTATTCGATGTGCCGGCTCGTGCTGCCTCTGCTGCGAAGCTCCTTATGTCCATCAGACAGGGTTCACGATCCGTAGCTGAATACGCCATTGAGTTTCGTACCCTGGCAGCAGAGGTGGGCTGGAATAATGAGGCTCTGGTCGCTGCTTTCTCTCATGGTCTCTCGGATGCCTTGAAGGATGAGGTTGCAGCTAAGGACCTACCAGTGGAGCTCGAGTCTCTTATTTCTTTCCTGATTTTGATTGACACCAGACTCAGGGAGAGACCTTCCTTTAAGGAGAGCCTGCGGAGGTCTCCTAACAGATTGGCGCCTACGTTTGCTGTCCCACCCGTGCCTCCCTCTCCTCCCACGCCTCCTGGGGATGACTTGTCTGGGGGTGAACCCATGCAGCGGGGGTTTGCTCGCCTGTCTGAGGGGGAGAGGGTACTCCGGAGACGCGAGGGCCGATGCATGTACTGTGGTCTCGGTGGGCATTTTCGGTTGGCATGTCCGAACCGTCCGGGAGAACGCTCGCACCTGAGGTCCTGTCGGGGGCAGATCTTGGGTGGAGTCTCCTCGTCCCCGGTTTCCCGTGTTGACAAACCACTGATCACGGTTGTCCTCTCCTGGGTCGGGGGCTCGGTGACGACCCAGGCGTTGGTGGACTCTGGTGCTGGTGGTTTGTTCATTGATAGAGTGTTCGTTGCCGCCAATTCCATTCCTCTGCAGCCTCGAGGTTCCCCACTGGCTCTTGAGGCGATAGACGGCAGACCCCTTCTGCCGCCACACGTGACTCATGAGACCCTTCCAGTGGGGATAGCCATTGGTGCCGTTCACAGAGAGTCGGTCTGTCTCCAGGTTATTTCGTCTCCACACTACTCGGTGGTCTTGGGGTACCCCTGGCTCCAGAAGCATAATCCGACTTTCGATTGGAGATCGGTCGAGATCCTCTCGTGGTCACCGCAGTGTGGGGCTAGTTGCATCCATGGGCCTGTCAAGTTGCTGTGTACTTCCTCGGACTCTCTGTTGCCTCCTGAATACGAAGAGTACCGGGATGTATTCGATAAGGTGCGCGCGGTTGCCCTACCTCCGCACCGCCCATACGATTGTGCCATAGAGTTACAATCCGGTGCCGTTCCTCCTCGTGGCAAAGTCTATCCACTGTCGGTAGCGGAGAATGAGGCCATGGAGGAGTACGTGAGGGAGGCGCTTTCACGCGGACACATTCGCAAATCCTCGTCCCCGGCAGGGGCTGGATTTTTCTTTGTGAAAAAGAAGGGCGGCGAGTTGAGGCCTTGTATCGATTACAGGGGTCTCAATCGCATCACGATCAAGAACGCTTACCCGATACCCTTGATTTCCGAGCTGTTCGATCGCCTCAAAGGGGCCACGGTCTTTACCAAACTCGACCTGAGGGCGGCATATAACCTGGTAAGGATCAAGGCGGGCGATGAGTGGAAGACCGCGTTTAACACCAGGACCGGTCATTATGAATCCTTGGTTATGCCCTTTGGGTTGTGCAATGCGCCCGCAGTCTTCCAGGAATTCATCAACGATGTTTTCCGTGACCTGTTGCAGCAGTGTGTGGTGGTCTATTTGGATGACATCTTGGTATATTCTGCATCCATGGAGGCCCACATTCTGGATGTCAGACGAGTGTTGCAACGCTTACGAGAGAACAAGCTGTTCGGTAAGCTTGAGAAATGCGAATTTCACCGATCCCAGGTAACCTTCTTAGGTTACATCATTTCCGCTGAGGGGTTCTCCATGGATCCTGAGAAGGTTTCGGCTGTCTTACAGTGGCCCCAGCCCAGTGGGCTTCGTGCCCTGCAGCGCTTTTTGGGCTTCGCCAATTATTATCGGAAGTTCATCAGGGACTTTTCCATGCTAGCCAAGCCTCTCACGGATCTGACCAGGAAGGGCAGTAATCCTCAGGTCTGGCCGCTCGAGGCCATCCGAGCTTTTGAGGCTCTAAAGTCCGCCTTTGTGTCGGCTCCGATTCTGTCGCATCCCAACCCTGGGTTGCCTTTTGTCCTCGAGGTGGACGCGTCTGAGACGGGAGTAGGCGCCCTCCTGTCTCAGCGTAGAACACCAGAGGGTCCTCTGCTTCCTTGTGGGTTTTACTCCCGGAAACTGTCTTCCGCGGAGTGCAACTATCAGATTGGTGACAGGGAGTTATTGGCCATCGTGCAGGCCCTTAAAGAATGGAGGCACTTGCTCGAGGGCTCGGTGGTTCCGGTTCTCATCCTGACGGACCACAAGAATCTGACCTACCTCTCTGAGGCCAAGAGATTGACACCACGTCAGGCCAGATGGGCTCTGTTCTTGTCACGTTTTAATTACGTGGTCTCCTACCTACCCGGCTCCAAGAACATCAGAGCGGATGCCTTATCACGGCAGTACTCCGAGCTGTCCGGGGAGGAGTCGATTCCGACTACGGTCATACCCCCGAATCAGATCCTGGCCGCTATTCGCACCAGCCTGACTTCTCCTCTGGGTGAGCAGATTTTGGCGGCTCAATCTGGTGCTCCCTCTGGGAGACCCAACGGCAGAAGTTTTGTGCCTGAGGAGTTGCGCACTCGGTTGTTGCGAACCTACCATAACTCCAAGGCCGCGGGGCACCCTGGAAAGAATCAGCTGTCCTGGGCGGTTTCACGTCTGTTCTGGTGGCCTTCTCTACGTTCCGACATCGCCGCATATGTAGCGGCATGCTCCGTTTGTGCCCAGAGTAAGTCCCCTCGGCACCTTCCGTTGGGCCTTTTGCAACCCATAGCCACCGGGGAGCGTCCATGGTCACACCTGGGGATGGATTTCATTGTGGACCTCCCTGCATCCCGAGGCCATACGGTCATTCTCATGATTGTGGATCGGTTTTCCAAAATGTGCCACTGTGTTCCTCTCAAGAAGTTACCCTCTGCACAAGAGTTGGCCTCGATTTTTGCCAGGGAGGTCTTCCGGTTGCACGGTTTGCCCAAGGAGATTGTGTCGGATCGGGGGAGTCAGTTTGTGTCCAGGTTCTGGCGCGCCTTTTGCTCCCAGTTGGGGATTCATCTCTCTTTCTCCTCGGCCTACCACCCTCAGTCCAATGGGGCCGCAGAACGATCCAATCAGGCCTTGGAGCAATTCCTTCGTTGCTATGTCTCCGATCACCAAGACAATTGGGTTGACCTCCTGCCTTGGGCTGAGTTTGCCAGGAACACGGCGGTGAACTCTTCCTCTGGGACGTCTCCCTTCATGGCCAATTATGGGTTCCAACCTGCCGTGTTACCAGAGGTATTCTCTCCCCAGGATATTCCGGCTGTGGAGGATCACCTTTCCGTCCTACGTGCTTCTTGGGTACAGATCCAGAGGTCCCTTGAGGTCTCTGCGCAGCGCCAGAAACTCCAGGCTGATCGCAGACGAGCGCCCGCTCCTTCCTACCAGGTCGGAGACCGCGTATGGTTGTCCACCCGCAACCTCAACCTTCGAGTGCCCACTCCCAAGCTGGCGCCTCGCTTTGTTGGTCCCTTCCGAGTGCTTCGCAGGGTAAACCCGGTAGCCTATGCCCTTGCGCTTCCTCCTGGCATGCGGATCTCCAACGTGTTTCATGTCTCCCTGTTGAAGCCACTGGTGTGTAATCGTTTCACTTCCTCGATTCCTCGGCCTCGTCCGGTCCAAGTGGGCAATCGTGAGGAGTATGAGGTGAGCAATATCCTGGACTCACGCCTGGTCCGCGGCCGGGTGCAGTTTTTGGTCCATTGGCGTGGTTATGGTCCAGAGGAGCGTTCCTGGGTTCCCTCCGCAGATGTCCATGCTCCTGCTTTGCTCCGAGCCTTCCACGCACGCTTCCCTCAGAAACCGTTCCTTACTCCGCGGAGGAGGGGCCCTTGAGGGGGAGGTACTGTCATGGTCTTACCTCCTTGCTGTTCCCTTCGTTTGACATGTGCTGGCGGCCATCTTGGTTTCTGGGTTTTCTTGTAGCCTCCCACCCTGCGGCTCCTCCTTCCCACTGGGAGGAGCTGGATGCCCAGCTCATATATATAGGAGGTCTGTGGCTTCAGTTCCTTGCTTGGTCCTCCTGTGTTCACATGCTTCCAAGACTGCTGCTGCTTCTGGTTCCTGATCCTGGCCTCGTCTGACTACCCCGTTGGTTCCTGATTCCGGCTTCGTCTGACTACCCCGTTGGTTCCTGTTCCTGGCTTCGTCTGACTACCCTTCTGGTTCCTGACCTCTGTCTCCGCAAGACCCGGCTTCGGTTTAGCCATCCGTTCGGACTTTGCTTACGGCTTGCTCTTCAATAAAACCTTCTTATTTTCCACTTATCTCTTGTTGTACGTCTGGTTCATGGTTCCATGACAGGGGGCGGATCAAAACAAAACCTTACCTTTAAAATATCCCGCCGTTCACACGCCACAGCTTCCGCTATGTCAGCCCTTCACCACTCAGGCCAATGATTGGCTGTAATGTCATGTGACTGCGGCAGGCCCAGCACGGATCGGATCGGTGATGTGGGACATTTTAAAAGTAAGCAGGTTTTTTTTTTTAAGGTATACAGACCCCTTTAGTTTTTGTTTTTTTTTAGATTTTATTGTCTAATATCGGATAATCATTATTACTTTAGATAATTTTTCTTTTATCGTATACCTTTGATCACCATTATTATTTTATATATTTTAGTAAAATTTTGTTATATTTTATCCCTTATATATTTTCTGGATTTGCTGACGTGTGAGCGCATTCATGATAAAAAATGAGTTTAATAACTCCGAGCTGCTGACGGGCTCAGTCGCCTCATTTAGTGGCCACGCTCCATCGGCTCCGGCATCCAGCGTCATGAACACATCATGTAAATTCATTATCATAGTAAATTAGATTCTCCTGTTTATGTAGGAATAGCTCCAGTGACATCATTTAGAGAAAACAAAATGCCAAAATTAATACATTTTTTAAAGTAATATTAATAATTAACAACGTAAATAATTTACAGTATTTAATGATATTTATGGACTGATCTGAGTCGTAGGTTTAGCATGCTGTGCCATGGTTGTGCGGCTCAGTGGCCTTTACATCTAAGCTAGTAGTTCCTGCAACTACTGATAACCCTACCTTATAATATTGAGATGACTCAGCTGACCCCGTCCTATAATATTGAGATGACTCTGCTGACCCTGCTCTATAATAATGGGATGACTCTGCTGATATTGCCCTCTAATAATATTGATATGACTCTGCTGACTCCATCCTATAATGTTGAGATAACTCTGCTGACCCTGTCCTATAATATTCAGATGACTGTGCTGACCTTGCCCCATAATATTCAGATGCCTCTGCTGAACCTGCCCTATAATATTGAGATGACTCTGCCATATAATAATATTGCATGACCTTGCCCTTTAATAATATTGAGATGACTCTTCTGGCCCTGCGCTATAATATTGAGATGACTCTGCTGACCTTGCACCCTAATAATATTGGAATGACTCTGCTGACCTTGCACCCTAATAATATTGAGATGACTCTGCTGACTTTGCAGTTTAATAATATTGAGATGACTCTGCTGACTTTGCACTTTAATAATATTGAGAAGACTCTGCTGACCTTGCACCCTAATAATATTGAGATGACTCTGCTGACTTTGCACTTTAATAATATTGAGATGACTCTGCCGACCTTGCACTTTAATAATATTGAGATGACTCTGCTGACCTTGCACCCTAATAATATTGGAATGACTCTGCTGACTTTGCAGTTTAATAATATTAAGATGACTCTGCTGACCTTGCACCCTAATAATATTGAGATGACTCTGCTGACCTTGCACCCTAATAATATTGGAATGACTCTGCTGACCTTGCACCCTAATAATATTGAGATGACTCTGCTGACCTTGCACTTTAATAATATTGAGATTACTCTGATGACCTTGCACCCTAATAATATTGGAATGACTCTGCTGACCTTGCACCCTAATAATATTGAAATGACTCTGCTGACCTTGCACCCTAATAATGTTGAGATGACTATGCTGACCTTGCACTTTAATAATTTTGAGATGACTCTGCTGACCTTGCATCCTAATAATATTGAGATGACTCTGCTGACTTTGCAGTTTAATAATATTGAGATGACTCTGCTGACCTTGCACTTTAATAATATTGAGATGACTCTGCAGACCTTGCACTTTAATAATATTGAGATGACTCTGCTGACCTTGCACCCTAATAATATTGAGATGACTCTGCTGACATTGCAGTATAATAATATTGAGATGACTCTGCTGACTTTGCACTTTAATAATATTGAGAAGACTCTGCTGACCTTGCACCCTAATAATATTGAGATGACTCTGCTGACTTTGCACTTTAATAATATTGAGATGACTTTGCCGACCTTGCACTTTAATAATATTGAGATGACTCTGCTGACCTTGCACTTTAATAATATTGAGATGACTCTGCTGACCTTGCACCCTAATAATATTGAAATGACTCTGCTGACCTTGCACCCTAATAATGTTGAGATGACTATGCTGACCTTGCACTTTAATAATTTTGAGATGACTCTGCTGACCTTGCATCCTAATAATATTGAGATGACTCTGCTGACTTTGCAGTTTAATAATATTGAGATGACTCTGCTGACCTTGCACTTTAATAATATTGAGATGACTCTGCAGACCTTGCACTTTAATAATATTGAGATGACTCTGCTGACCTTGCACCCTAATAATATTGAGATGACTCTGCTGACTTTGCAGTTTAATAATATTGAGATGACTCTGCTGACTTTGCACTTTAATAATATTGAGAAGACTCTGCTGACCTTGCACCCTAATAATATTGAGATGACTCTGCTGACTTTGCACTTTAATAATATTGAGATGACTTTGCCGACCTTGCACTTTAATAATATTGAGATGACTCTGCTGACCTTGCACTTTAATAATATTGAGATGACTCTGCTGACCTTGCACCCTAATAATATTGGAATGACTCTGCTGACTTTGCAGTTTAATAATATTAAGATGACTCTGCTGACCTTGCACCCTAATAATATTGAGATGACTCTGCTGACCTTGCACCCTAATAATATTGGAATGACTCTGCTGACCTTGCACCCTAATAATATTGAGATGACTCTGCTGACCTTGCACTTTAATAATATTGAGATTACTCTGATGACCTTGCACCCTGATAATATTGGAATGACTCTGCTGACCTTGCACCCTAATAATGTTGAGATGACTATGCTGACCTTGCACTTTAATAATTTTGAGATGACTCTGCTGACCTTGCATCCTAATAATATTGAGATGACTCTGCTGACTTTGCAGTTTAATAATATTGAGATGACTCTGCTGACCTTGCACTTTAATAATATTGAGATGACTCTGCTGACCTTGCACTTTAATAATATTGAGATGACTCTGCTGACCTTGCACCCTAATAATATTGAGATGACTCTGCTGACTTTGCAGTTTAATAATATTGAGATGACTCTGCTGACTTTGCACTTTAATAATATTGAGAAGACTCTGCTGACCTTGCACCCTAATAATATTGAGATGACTCTGCTGACTTTGCACTTTAATAATATTGAGATGACTTTGCCGACCTTGCACTTTAATAATATTGAGATGACTCTGCTGACCTTGCACTTTAATAATATTGAGATGACTCTGCTGACCTTGCACCCTAATAATATTGAAATGACTCTGCTGACCTTGCACCCTAATAATGTTGAGATGACTATGCTGACCTTGCACTTTAATAATTTTGAGATGACTCTGCTGACCTTGCATCCTAATAATATTGAGATGACTCTGCTGACTTTGCAGTTTAATAATATTGAGATGACTCTGCTGACCTTGCACTTTAATAATATTGAGATGACTCTGCAGACCTTGCACTTTAATAATATTGAGATGACTCTGCTGACCTTGCACTTTAATAATATTGAGATTACTCTGCAGACCTTGCACTTTAATAATATTGAGATGACTCTGCTGACCCTGCAGTATAATAATAATGGAATTATGCTTCTTACCACTATCTCTAATGATAATGAGGTGACTTCTTCTGACCCTTCCTATTATGAGATTACTCTGCTGGCACTGCTTTCTAACAGTAATAATACCACTCTGCTGATGTTGCCCTTTAACCCGTTTCTTAATATATTTAGATGACTCTGCTGACCATACCCTGTAATAAGATGAATGCTGATCCTGCCCTGGCCCTCTATTGATAATGAAAGAACTCTGCTGATTCTGCCCTCCAATTATAATGGAACGACTCTGCTAACTCTGTACCATTCTGCTCAACAAAAAATAAAAAATAAATTAAACTCTTATGCAGCCAGCTCCTAAGCTCCCCCTAGTGGTGGCTTCAGTCTGACAGAATTTCATCATATAAAGCTCAGTCTATTTGGATTGGTAGATACATGCATGAAAACATATCAGCCTCAGATGATGTATAGGCCTCAAGCTTTGCTACTTCTAGAAGAGGAGAGCTGGTCATAGACTGCAGACAGAACAGACCCTACAGGGGGAGATAGTGAGCCACTATGAGAAAGTCTCCAATCCTTCTCCTACTGAAAGAAGATCCAATGATGGACCAATCCTCCACGACTGTCCATGTATGTCCTAGACGTTCTGGAATCTTCCTTCAGATTTCTCAGTACTGTTTCTTGTGTTCTGAAGGCTCCTCGGTGATGGGGAATGTGACTTATGGGTCCAGTTCATGTAATTACCCACCCAGCACAGACCTTGGAGCGCGTGTGGAGACTCTTGTGAGGAGTAAGTGATAAGGGGGAAGTTTATTGCTGCGCTTTATTACCGGATAAGAACGTTTTACGACCACATAGTATCCAATAAGAATAACAACAGGAGACTCCGGGAAGATTATACTGCGTCTCAAGAAATGTTCTATCCTGAAATAGCAATGTTCCTTCTCTTTCCCATGTGCTTTCTTCAGCCTCTTCCTCCTCCTCTACTTGAAATGTTTTATATTTCCTCTTTCTCCTCCTCACTCCTTCATTCTCCTCCATGTATTTATTCTTATTCTTCTTTTGTCTTTTCTTTATCCTTCTTCTATCTTTTTCATCATCAATTTTTTTCACTTCCTTTGTCTTCTTACTTCTTTTTCCTCTTCACCTTTTTCTTCTTTGCTTTTGTCTTTTACATCTTTCTTTGTTTGCTTCCTTTCTTCTTATTTTCTTCTTCTGTGTCCTTTACCCCTCCTTCTTTCTTCATTTCCTTCTTTCTTCATTGTTTATGTCCTCTACGTCCTTCTTTGTTCTTCTCATTTTCTTCTTGTCTTGTGACCATCTTTTTCTTCTTCCTTATTTCGTCTTCATTCTTTTTCAATTTGTCCTCTTCGTCCCTTTTCTTTTCTTCTTGCTTCGTTGTCTTTGTCTTCTTTTTCCTTTTTGATTTCTCCTTTTTTCTTCTTCTTTCTTTGTATCGTTCTTATTTGTCTTCTTCTTTCTTCTTCATCTTCTTCTTCCTTTGTTGCTTTTGTCTTCTTTCTTCTTATTTCATCTTCTTCTTCATATTTTTCTTCTCCATTTCTTATTTTCTTTTTCTTCTGTGTCTTTATGTTTTTTGTATTTCTTTCTTTGTTTCCTTCTTTTTTTGTCTTAATTTTTTCTTCTTCTTCTTATGTACTTCTATTTATTTGTATCTTCTTCCTTCTGCCTTTCTTCTTCAATCTTCCTTTTTCTTCTTATATTTTCTTCACATTTTTTTTTAAATGTTCTCGCTCCTCTTCAGATTTGTCTACTTGAGGTTCTCACTATTACGTCTTTACCATTTTTTGTCTTCTTGTTTTCCTCCTTTTGTTTTTCACCTTCTTCTGCTCTCATTTCATCTCCTGCTTTTCTCTGTCCTCTTCTTATATAATCAGCCATGTCTTCTATGGTCCTTTCTCTATCGGATGATAGTGATGGAACATGAAGCCTTGTTTCTGATGTGCTGTCAGTTTCCTAGCTGACCGTCCTTCCTTCTTTCTTTGCAGCAGCTCAGTTTATGGCTGGTGACATCATTATTGATGGTCCGTTTTCTGTTTTCTTCCAGGAATTTACTGTAATGGGACGTTCGATCAATTTGTTTGTTGGCCGTTTTCTTACCCTGGAAATATCTCTGTTCCTTGTCCATGGTACCTGCCTAACATTCAAAAAGGTAATGAGAAGGAAGGCTTCAGACCTGTTATACACATTGTAGTAAATATCAGATTCGTAAACTGTCAAGACCCATAAGACGACCCACCAGGGAATATAAAGCAGAGCTATGCAGAGCAGTCTATTGTACAGCCCCATAACTTCCTGTGACCACTAGATGTAGCTACTGGAAGTAAAATGGTGGTCACCCAGACAGTAGTTCACAGAGGGATTATGCTTTGAAATGCTTGATATAACTGATCCTGCAGTAAGAGATATATCGCCATGTACCTTACTCGCTGCTGTGGTGAACTATTTGCTTCGCATCGGTGTTGTACTAGTCATCGAGGCTGACCACGCTGCTGTTATGGGGCCCGTAGTAAGAAGGCTCCTCTGCTCCCTGTCACACAGCTACAGATAGAATGATGATTACCTGCAGCCATCACTAGGGGGAGCTCACTGTCACACAGCTACAGATAGAATGATGATTACCTGCAGCCATCACTAGGGGGAGCTCACTGTCACACAGCTACAGATAGAATGATGATTACCTGCAGCCATCACTAGGGGGAGCTCACTGTCACACAGCTACAGATAGAATGATGATTATTACCTGCAGCCATCACTAGGGGGAGCTCACTGTCACACAGCTACAGATAGAATGATGATTACCTGCAGCCATCACTAGGGGGAGCTCACTGTCACACAGCTACAGATAGAATGATGATTACCTGCAGCCATCACTAGGGGGAGCTCACTGTCACACAGCTACAGATAGAATGAGGATTAATTACCTGCAGCCATCACTAGGTGGGAGCTCACTGTCACACAGCTACAGATAGAATGATGATTACCTGCAGCCATCACTAGGGGAGCTCACTGTCACACAGCTACAGAGTAGAATGATGATTATTACCTGCAGCCATCACTAGGGGGGAGATCACTGTCACAACAGTCTACAGTCACACAGCTACAGATAGAATGATGATTACCTGCAGCCATCACTAGGGGGAGCTCACTGTCACACAGCTACAGATAGAATGATGATTACCTGCAGCCATCACTAGGGGGAGCTCACTGTCACACAGCTACAGATAGAATGATGATTACCTGCAGCCATCACTAGGGGGAGCTCACTGTCACACAGCTACAGATAGAATGATGATTACCTGCAGCCATCACTAGGGGGAGCTCACTGTCACACAGCTACAGATAGAATGATGATTACCTGCAGCCATCACTAGGGGGAGCTCACTGTCACACAGCTACAGATAGAATGATGATTACCTGCAGCCATCACTAGGGGGAGCTCACTGTCACACAGCTACAGATAGAATGATGATTACCTGCAGCCATCACTAGGGGGAGCTCACTGTCACACAGCTACAGATAGAATGATGATTACCTGCAGCCATCACTAGGGGGAGCTCACTGTCACACAGCTACAGATAGAATGATGATTACCTGCAGGCCATCACTAGGGGGAGCTCACTGTCACACAGCTACAGATAGAATGATGATTACCTGCAGCCATCACTAGGGGGAGCTCACTGTCACACAGCTACAGATAGAATGATGATTACCTGCAGCCATCACTAGGGGGAGCTCACTGTCACACAGCTACAGATAGAATGATGATTACCTGCAGCCATCACTAGGGGGAGCTCACTGTCACACAGCTACAGATAGAATGATGATTACCTGCAGCCATCACTAGGGGGAGCTCACTGTCACACAGCTACAGATAGAATGATGATTACCTGCAGCCATCACTAGGGGGAGCTCACTGTCACACAGCTACAGATAGAATGATGATTACCTGCAGCCATCACTAGGGGGAGCTCACTGTCACACAGCTACAGATAGAATGATGATTACCTGCAGCCATCACTAGGGGGAGCTCACTGTCACACAGCTACAGATAGAATGATGATTACCTGCAGCCATCACTAGGGGAGCTCACTGTCACACAGCTACAGATAGAATGATGATTACCTGCAGCCATCACTAGGGGGAGCTCACTGTCACACAGCTACAGATAGAATGATGATTACCTGCAGCCATCACTAGGGGGAGCTCACTGTCACACAGCTACAGATAGAATGATGATTACCTGCAGCCATCACTAGGGGGAGCTCACTGTCACACAGCTACAGATAGAATGATGATTACCTGCAGCCATCACTAGGGGGAGCTCACTGTCACACAGCTACAGATAGAATGATGATTATTACCTGCAGCCATCACTAGGGGGAGCTCACTGTCACACAGCTACAGATAGAATGATGATTACCTGCAGCCATCACTAGGGGGAGCTCACTGTCACACAGCTACAGATAGAATGATGATTACCTGCAGCCATCACTAGGGGGAGCTCACTGTCACACAGCTACAGATAGAATGATGATTATTACCTGCAGCCATCACTAGGGGGAGCTCACTGTCACACAGCTACAGATAGAATGATGATTACCTGCAGCCATCACTAGGGGGAGCTCACTGTCACACAGCTACAGATAGAATGATGATTACCTGCAGCCATCACTAGGGGGAGCTCACTGTCACACAGCTACAGATAGAATGATGATTACCTGCAGCCATCACTAGGGGGAGCTCACTGTCACACAGCTACAGATAGAATGATGATTACCTGCAGCCATCACTAGGGGGAGCTCACTGTCACACAGCTACAGATAGAATGATGATTACCTGCAGCCATCACTAGGGGGAGCTCACTGTCACACAGCTACAGATAGAATGATGATTACCTGCAGCCATCACTAGGGGGAGCTCACTGTCACACAGCTACAGATAGAATGATGATTACCTGCAGCCATCACTAGGGGGAGCTCACTGTCACACAGCTACAGATAGAATGATGATTACCTGCAGCCATCACTAGGGGGAGCTCACTGTCACACAGCTACAGATAGAATGATGATTACCTGCAGCCATCACTAGGGGGAGCTCACTGTCACACAGCTACAGATAGAATGATGATTACCTGCAGCCATCACTAGGGGGAGCTCACTGTCACACGCTACAGATAGAATGATGATTTACCTGCAGCCATCACTAGGGGGAGCTCACTGTCACACAGCTACAGATAGAATATGATTACCTGCAGCCATCACTAGGGGGAGCTCACTGTCACACAGCTACAGATAGAATGATGATTTACCTGCAGCCATCACTAGGGGGAGCTCACTGTCACACAGCTACAGATAGAATGATGATTACCTGCAGCCATCACTAGGGGGGAGCTCACTGTCACACAGCTACAGTATAGAATGATGATATTACCTGCAGCCATCACTAGGGGGAGCTCACTGTCACACAGCTACAGATAGAATGATGATTACCTGCAGCCATCACTAGGGGGAGCTCACTGTCACACAGCTACAGATAGAATGATGATTTACCTGCAGCCATCCTAGTGGGAGCTCACTGTCACACAGCTACAGATAGAATGATGATTACCTGCAGCCATCACTAGGGGGAGCTCACTGTCACACAGCTACAGATAGAATGATGGATTACCTGCAGCCATCACTAGGGGGAGCTCACTGTCACACAGCTACAGATAGAATGATGATTACCTGCAGCCATCACTAGGGGGAGCTCACTGTCACACAGCTACAGATAGAATGATGATTACCTGCAGCCATCACTAGGGGGAGCTCACTGTCACACAGCTACAGATAGAATGATGGTTACCTGCAGCCATCACTAGGGGGAGCTCACTGTCACACAGCTACAGATAGAATGATGATTACCTGCAGCCATCACTAGGGGGAGCTCACTGTCACACAGCTACAGATAGAATGATGATTCCTGCAGCCATCACTAGGGACTCACTTCACACAGCTACAGATAGAAGATGGACTCCTAGGGAGCTCACTGTCACACAGCTACAGATAGAATGATGATTACCTGCAGCCATCACTAGGGGGAGCTCACTGTCACACAGCTACAGATAGAATGATGATTACCTGCAGCCATCACTAGGGGGAGCTCACTGTCACACAGCTACAGATAGAATGATGATTACCTGCAGCCATCACTAGGGGGAGCTCACTGTCACACAGCTACAGATAGAATGATGATTACCTGCAGCCATCACTAGGGGGAGCTCACTGTCACACAGCTACAGATAGAATGATGATTACCTGCAGCCATCACTAGGGGGAGCTCACTGTCACACAGCTACAGATAGAATGATGATTACCTGCAGCCATCACTAGGGGGAGCTCACTGTCACACAGCTACAGATAGAATGATGATTACCTGCAGCCATCACTAGGGGGAGCTCACTGTCACACAGCTACAGATAGAATGATGATTACCTGCAGCCATCACTAGGGGGAGCTCACTGTCACACAGCTACAGATAGAATGATGATTACCTGCAAGCCATCACTAGGGGAGCTCACTGTCACACAGCTACAGATAGAATGATGATTACCTGCAGCCATCACTAGGGGGAGCTCACTGTCACACAGCTACAGATAGAATGATGATTACCTGCAGCCATCACTAGGGGGAGCTCACTGTCACACAGCTACAGATAGAATGATGATTACCTGCAGCCATCACTAGGGGGAGCTCACTGTCACACAGCTACAGATAGAATGATGATTATTACCTGCAGCCATCACTAGGGGGAGCTCACTGTCACACAGCTACAGATAGAATGATGATTACCTGCAGCCATCACTAGGGGGAGCTCACTGTCACACAGCTACAGATAGAATGATGATTATTACCTGCAGCCATCACTAGGGGGAGCTCACTGTCACACAGCTACAGATAGAATGATGATTACCTGCAGCCATCACTAGGGGGAGCTCACTGTCACACAGCTACAGATAGAATGATGATTATTACCTGCAGCCATCACTAGGGGGAGCTCACTGTCACACAGCTACAGATAGAATGATGATTACCTGCAGCCATCACTAGGGGGAGCTCACTGTCACACAGCTACAGATAGAATGATGATTACCTGCAGCCATCACTAGGGGGAGCTCACTGTCACACAGCTACAGATAGAATGATGATTACCTGCAGCCATCACTAGGGGGAGCTCACTGTCACACAGCTACAGATAGAATGATGATTACCTGCAGCCATCACTAGGGGGAGCTCACTGTCACACAGCTACAGATAGAATGATGATTACCTGCAGCCATCACTAGGGGGAGCTCACTGTCACACAGCTACAGATAGAATGATGATTACCTGCAGCCATCACTAGGGGGAGCTCACTGTCACACAGCTACAGATAGAATGATGATTACCTGCAGCCATCACTAGGGGGAGCTCACTGTCACACAGCTACAGATAGAATGATGATTACCTGCAGCCATCACTAGGGGGGAGCTCACTGTCACACAGCTACAGATAGAATGATGATTACCTGCAGCCATCACTAGGGGGAGCTCACTGTCACACAGCTACAGATAGAATGATGATTACCTGCAGCCATCACTAGGGGGAGCTCACTGTCACACAGCTACAGATAGAATGATGATTACCTGCAGCCATCACTAGGGGGAGCTCACTGTCACACAGCTACAGATAGAATGATGATTACCTGCAGCCATCACTAGGGGGAGCTCACTGTCACACAGCTACAGATAGAATGATGATTACCTGCAGCCATCACTAGGGGGAGCTCACTGTCACACAGCTACAGATAGAATGATGATTATACCTGCAGCCATCACTAGGGGGAGCTCACTGTCACACAGCTACAGATAGAATGATGATTACCTGCAGCCATCACTAGGGGGAGCTCACTGTCACACAGCTACAGATAGAATGATGATTACCTGCAGCCATCACTAGGGGGAGCTCACTGTCACACAGCTACAGATAGAATGATGATTACCTGCAGCCATCACTAGGGGGAGCTCACTGTCACACAGCTACAGATAGAATGATGATTACCTGCAGCCATCACTAGGGGGAGCTCACTGTCACACAGCTACAGATAGAATGATGATTACCTGCAGCCATCACTAGGGGGAGCTCACTGTCACACAGCTACAGATAGAATGATGATTACCTGCAGCCATCACTAGGGGGAGCTCACTGTCACACAGCTACAGATAGAATGATGATTACCTGCAGCCATCACTAGGGGGAGCTCACTGTCACACAGCTACAGATAGAATGATGATATTACCTGCAGCCATCACTAGGGGGAGCTCACTGTCACACAGCTACAGATAGAATGATGATTACCTGCAGCCATCACTAGGGGGAGCTCACTGTCACACAGCTACAGATAGAATGATGATTACCTGCAGCCATCACTAGGGGGAGCTCACTGTCACACAGCTACAGATAGAATGATGATTACCTGCAGCCATCACTAGGGGGAGCTCACTGTCACACAGCTACAGATAGAATGATGATTACCTGCAGCCATCACTAGGGGGAGCTCACTGTCACACAGCTACAGATAGAATGATGATTACCTGCAGCCATCACTAGGGGGAGCTCACTGTCACACAGCTACAGATAGAATGATGATTACCTGCAGCCATCACTAGGGGGAGCTCACTGTCACACAGCTACAGATAGAATGATGATTACCTGCAGCCATCACTAGGGGGAGCTCACTGTCACACAGCTACAGATAGAATGATGATTACCTGCAGCCATCACTAGGGGGAGCTCACTGTCACACAGCTACAGATAGAATGATGATTACCTGCAGCCAATCACTAGGGGGAGCTCACTGTCACACAGCTACAGATAGAATGATGATTACCTGCAGCCATCACTAGGGGGAGCTCACTGTCACACAGCTACAGATAGAATGATGATTACCTGCAGCCATCACTAGGGGGAGCTCACTGTCACACAGCTACAGATAGAATGATGATTACCTGCAGCCATCACTAGGGGGAGCTCACTGTCACACAGCTACAGATAGAATGATGATTACCTGCAGCCATCACTAGGGGGAGCTCACTGTCACACAGCTACAGATAGAATGATGATTACCTGCAGCCATCACTAGGGGGAGCTCACTGTCACACAGCTACAGATAGAATGATGATTACCTGCAGCCATCACTAGGGGGAGCTCACTGTCACACAGCTACAGATAGAATGATGATTACCTGCAGCCATCACTAGGGGGAGCTCACTGTCACACAGCTACAGATAGAATGATGATTACCTGCAGCCATCACTAGGGGGAGCTCACTGTCACACAGCTACAGATAGAATGATGATTACCTGCAGCCATCACTAGGGGGAGCTCACTGTCACACAGCTACAGATAGAATGATGATTACCTGCAGCCATCACTAGGGGGAGCTCACTGTCACACAGCTACAGATAGAATGATGATTACCTGCAGCCATCACTAGGGGGAGCTCACTGTCACACAGCTACAGATAGAATGATGATTATTACCTGCAGCCATCACTAGGGGGAGCTCACTGTCACACAGCTACAGATAGAATGATGATTACCTGCAGCCATCACTAGGGGGAGCTCACTGTCACACAGCTACAGATAGAATGATGATTACCTGCAGCCATCACTAGGGGGAGCTCACTGTCACACAGCTACAGATAGAATGATGATTACCTGCAGCCATCACTAGGGGGAGCTCACTGTCACACAGCTACAGATAGAATGATGATTACCTGCAGCCATCACTAGGGGGAGCTCACTGTCACACAGCTACAGATAGAATGATGATTACCTGCAGCCATCACTAGGGGAGCTCACTGTCACACAGCTACAGATAGAATGATGATTACCTGCAGCCATCACTAGGGGGAGCTCACTGTCACACAGCTACAGATAGAATGATGATTACCTGCAGCCATCACTAGGGGGAGCTCACTGTCACACAGCTACAGATAGAATGATGATTACCTGCAGCCATCACTAGGGGGAGCTCACTGTCACACAGCTACAGATAGAAATGATGATTACCTGCAGCCATCACTAGGGGGAGCTCACTGTCACACAGCTACAGATAGAATGATGATTACCTGCAGCCATCACTAGGGGGAGCTCACTGTCACACAGCTACAGATAGAATGATGATTACCTGCAGCCATCACTAGGGGGAGCTCACTGTCACACAGCTACAGATAGAATGATGATTACCTGCAGCCATCACTAGGGGGAGCTCACTGTCACACAGCTACAGATAGAATGATGATTACCTGCAGCCATCACTAGGGGGAGCTCACTGTCACACAGCTACAGATAGAATGATGATTACCTGCAGCCATCACTAGGGGGAGCTCACTGTCACACAGCTACAGATAGAATGATGATTATTACCTGCAGCCATCACTAGGGGGAGCTCACTGTCACACAGCTACAGATAGAATGATGATTACCTGCAGCCATCACTAGGGGGAGCTCACTGTCACACAGCTACAGATAGAATGATGATTACCTGCAGCCATCACTAGGGGGAGCTCACTGTCACACAGCTACAGATAGAATGATGATTACCTGCAGCCATCACTAGGGGGAGCTCACTGTCACACAGCTACAGATAGAATGATGATTACCTGCAGCCATCACTAGGGGGAGCTCACTGTCACACAGCTACAGATAGAATGATGATTACCTGCAGCCATCACTAGGGGGAGCTCACTGTCACACAGCTACAGATAGAATGATGATTACCTGCAGCCATCACTAGGGGGAGCTCACTGTCACACAGCTACAGATAGAATGATGATTATTACCTGCAGCCATCACTAGGGGGAGCTCACTGTCACACAGCTACAGATAGAATGATGATTACCTGCAGCCATCACTAGGGGGAGCTCACTGTCACACAGCTACAGATAGAATGATGATTACCTGCAGCCATCACTAGGGGGAGCTCACTGTCACACAGCTACAGATAGAATGATGATTACCTGCAGCCATCACTAGGGGGAGCTCACTGTCACACAGCTACAGATAGAATGATGATTATTACCTGCAGCCATCACTAGGGGGAGCTCACTGTCACACAGCTACAGATAGAATGATGATTACCTGCAGCCATCACTAGGGGGAGCTCACTGTCACACAGCTACAGATAGAATGATGATTACCTGCAGCCATCACTAGGGGGAGCTCACTGTCACACAGCTACAGATAGAATGATGATTACCTGCAGCCATCACTAGGGGGAGCTCACTGTCACACAGCTACAGATAGAATGATGATTACCTGCAGCCATCACTAGGGGGAGCTCACTGTCACACAGCTACAGATAGAATGATGATTACCTGCAGCCATCACTAGGGGGAGCTCACTGTCACACAGCTACAGATAGAATGATGATTACCTGCAGCCATCACTAGGGGGAGCTCACTGTCACACAGCTACAGATAGAATGATGATTACCTGCAGCCATCACTAGGGGGAGCTCACTGTCACACAGCTACAGATAAAATGATGATTACCTGCAGCCATCACTAGGGGGAGCTCACTGTCACACAGCTACATATAGAATGATGATTATTACCTGCAGCCATCACTAGGGGGAGCTCACTGTCACACAGCTACAGATAGAATGATGATTACCTGCAGCCATCACTAGGGGGAGCTCACTGTCACACAGCTACAGATAGAATGATGATTACCTGCAGCCATCACTAGGGGGAGCTCACTGTCACACAGCTACAGATAAAATGATGATTACCTGCAGCCATCACTAGGGGGAGCTCACTGTCACACAGCTACAGATAGAATGATTATTACCTGCAGCCATCACTAGGGGGAGCTCACTGTCACACAGCTACAGATAGAATGATGATTACCTGCAGCCATCACTAGGGGGAGCTCACTGTCACACAGCTACAGATAGAATGATGATTACCTGCAGTCATCACTAGGGGGAGCTCACTGTCACACAGCTACAGATAGAATAATGATTATTACCTGCAGCCATCACTAGTGGGAGCTCACTGTCACACAGCTACAGATAGAATGATTATTACCTGCAGCCATCACTAGGGGGAGCTCACTGTCACCACAGCTACAGATAGAATGATGATTATTACCTGCAGTCATCACTAGGGGGAGCTCACTGTCACACAGCTACAGATAGAATGATGATTATTACCTGCAGTCATCACTAGGGGGAGCTCACTGTCACACAGCTACAGATAGAATGATGATTACCTGCAGCCATCACTAGGGGGAGCTCACTGTCACACAGCTACAGATAGAATGATGATTATTACCTGCAGCCATCACTAGGGGGAGCTCACTGTCACACAGCTACAGATAGAATGATGATTACCTGCAGCCATCACTAGGGGGAGCTCACTGTCACACAGCTACAGATAGAATGATGATTACCTGCAGCCATCACTAGGGGGAGCTCACTGTCACACAGCTACAGATAGAATGATGATTACCTGCAGCCATCACTAGGGGGAGCTCACTGTCACACAGCTACAGATAGAATGATGATTATTACCTGCAGCCATCACTAGGGGGAGCTCACTGTCACACAGCTACAGATAGAATGATGATTACCTGCAGCCATCACTAGGGGGAGCTCACTGTCACACAGCTACAGATAGAATGATGATTACCTGCAGCCATCACTAGGGGGAGCTCACTGTCACACAGCTACAGATAGAATGATGATTACCTGCAGCCATCACTAGGGGGAGCTCACTGTCACACAGCTACAGATAGAATGATGATTACCTGCAGCCATCACTAGGGGGAGCTCACTGTCACACAGCTACAGATAGAATGATGATTACCTGCAGCCATCACTAGGGGGAGCTCACTGTCACACAGCTACAGATAGAATGATGATTACCTGCAGCCATCACTAGGGGGAGCTCACTGTCACACAGCTACAGATAGAATGATGATTACCTGCAGCCATCACTAGGGGGAGCTCACTGTCACACAGCTACAGATAGAATGATGATTACCTGCAGCCATCACTAGGGGGAGCTCACTGTCACACAGCTACAGATAGAATGATGATTACCTGCAGCCATCACTAGGGGGAGCTCACTGTCACACAGCTACAGATAGAATGATTATTACCTGCAGCCATCACTAGGGGGAGCTCACTGTCACACAGCTACAGATAGAATGATGATTACCTGCAGCCATCACTAGGGGGAGCTCACTGTCACACAGCTACATATAGAATGATGATTATACCTGCAGCCATCACTAGGGGGAGCTCACTGTCACACAGCTACAGATAGAATGATGATTACCTGCAGCCATCACTAGGGGGAGCTCACTGTCACACAGCTACAGATAGAATGATGATTATACCTGCAGCCATCACTAGGGGGAGCTCACTGTCACACAGCTACAGATAGAATGATGATTACCTGCAGCCATCACTAGGGGGAGCTCACTGTCACACAGCTACAGATAGAATGATGATTACCTGCAGCCATCACTAGGGGGAGCTCACTGTCACACAGCTACAGATAGAATGATGATTACCTGCAGCCATCACTAGGGGGAGCTCACTGTCACACAGCTACAGATAGAATGATGATTACCTGCAGCCATCACTAGGGGGAGCTCACTGTCACACAGCTACAGATAGAATGATGATTACCTGCAGCCATCACTAGGGGGAGCTCACTGTCACACAGCTACAGATAGAATGATGATTACCTGCAGCCATCACTAGGGGGAGCTCACTGTCACACAGCTACAGATAGAATGATGATTACCTGCAGCCATCACTAGGGGGAGCTCACTGTCACACAGCTACAGATAGAATGATGATTACCTGCAGCCATCACTAGGGGGAGCTCACTGTCACACAGCTACAGATAGAATGATTATTACCTGCAGCCATTACCTGCAGCCATCACTAGGGGGAGCTCACTGTCACACAGCTACAGATAGAATGATGATTACCTGCAGCCATCACTAGGGGGAGCTCACTGTCACACAGCTACAGATAGAATGATGATTACCTGCAGCCATCACTAGGGGGAGCTCACTGTCACACAGCTACAGATAGAATGATGATTACCTGCAGCCATCACTAGGGGGAGCTCACTGTCACACAGCTACAGATAGAATGATGATTACCTGCAGCCATCACTAGGGGGAGCTCACTGTCACACAGCTACAGATAGAATGATGATTACCTGCAGCCATCACTAGGGGGAGCTCACTGTCACACAGCTACAGATAGAATGATGATTATTACCTGCAGCCATCACTAGGGGGAGCTCACTGTCACACAGCTACAGATAGAATGATGATTACCTGCAGCCATCACTAGGGGGAGCTCACTGTCACACAGCTACAGATAGAATGATGATTACCTGCAGCCATCACTAGGGGGAGCTCACTGTCACACAGCTACAGATAGAATGATGATTACCTGCAGCCATCACTAGGGGGAGCTCACTGTCACACAGCTACAGATAGAATGATTATTACCTGCAGCCATCACTAGGGGGAGCTCACTGTCACACAGCTACAGATAGAATGATGATTACCTGCAGCCATCACTAGGGGGAGCTCACTGTCACACAGCTACAGATAGAATGATGATTACCTGCAGTCATCACTAGGGGGAGCTCACTGTCACACAGCTACAGATAGAATGATTATTACCTGCAGCCATCACTAGGGGGAGCTCACTGTCACACAGCTACAGATAGAATGATTATTACCTGCAGCCATCACTAGGGGGAGCTCACTGTCACACAGCTACAGATAGAATGATGATTATTACCTGCAGTCATCACTAGGGGGAGCTCACTGTCACACAGCTACAGATAGAATGATGATTACCTGCAGCCATCACTAGGGGAGCTCACAGTCACACAGCTACAGATAGAATGATGATTACCTGCAGCCATCACTAGGGGAGCTCACTGTCACACAGCTACAGATAGAATGATGATTATTACCTGCAGTCATCACTAGGGGGAGCTCACTGTCACACAGCTACAGATAGAATGATGATTACCTGCAGCCATCACTAGGGGGAGCTCTCTGTCACACAGCTACAGATAGAATGATGATTACCTGCAGCCATCACTAGGGGGAGCTCACTGTCACACAGCTACATATAGAATGATGATTATTACCTGCAGCCATCACTAGGGGGAGCTCACTGTCACACAGCTACAGATAGAATGATGATTACCTGCAGCCATCACTAGGGGGAGCTCACTGTCACACAGCTACAGATAAAATGATGATTACCTGCAGCCATCACTAGGGGGAGCTCACTGTCACACTAGCTACAGATAGAATGATGATTATTACCTGCAGCCATCACTAGGGGGAGCTCACTGTCACACAGCTACAGATAGAATGATGATTACCTGCAGCCATCACTAGGGGGAGCTCACTGTCACACAGCTACAGATAGAATGATGATTACCTGCAGCCATCACTAGGGGGAGCTCACTGTCACACAGCTACAGATAGAATGATGATTACCTGCAGCCATCACTAGGGGGAGCTCACTGTCACACAGCTACAGATAGAATGATGATTACCTGCAGCCATCACTAGGGGGAGCTCACTGTCACACAGCTACAGATAGAATGATGATTACCTGCAGCCATCACTAGGGGGAGCTCACTGTCACACAGCTACAGATAAAATGATGATTACCTGCAGCCATCACTAGGGGGAGCTCACTGTCACACAGCTACAGATAGAATGATTATTACCTGCAGCCATCACTAGGGGGAGCTCACTGTCACACAGCTACAGATAGAATGATGATTACCTGCAGCCATCACTAGGGGAGCTCACTGTCACACAGCTACAGATAGAATGATGATTACCTGCAGCCATCACTAGGGGGAGCTCACTGTCACACAGCTACATATAGAATGATGATTATTACCTGCAGCCATCACTAGGGGGAGCTCACTGTCACACAGCTACAGATAGAATGATGATTACCTGCAGCCATCACTAGGGGGAGCTCACTGTCACACAGCTACAGATAAAATGATGATTACCTGCAGCCATCACTAGGGGGAGCTCACTGTCACATAGCTACAGATAGAATGATGATTATTACCTGCAGCCATCACTAGGGGGAGCTCACTGTCACACAGCTACAGATAGAATGATGATTACCTGCAGCCATCACTAGGGGGAGCTCACTGTCACACAGCTACAGATAGAATGATGATTACCTGCAGCCATCACTAGGGGGAGCTCACTGTCACACAGCTACAGATAGAATGATGATTACCTGCAGCCATCACTAGGGGGAGCTCACTGTCACACAGCTACAGATAGAATGATGATTACCTGCAGCCATCACTAGGGGGAGCTCACTGTCACACAGCTACAGATAGAATGATGATTACCTGCAGCCATCACTAGGGGGAGCTCACTGTCACACAGCTACAGATAAAATGATGATTACCTGCAGCCATCACTAGGGGGAGCTCACTGTCACACAGCTACAGATAGAATGATTATTACCTGCAGCCATCACTAGGGGGAGCTCACTGTCACACAGCTACAGATAGAATGATGATTACCTGCAGCCATCACTAGGGGGAGCTCACTGTCACACAGCTACATATAGAATGATGATTATTACCTGCAGCCATCACTAGGGGGAGCTCACTGTCACACAGCTACAGATAGAATGATGATTACCTGCAGCCATCACTAGGGGGAGCTCACTGTCACACAGCTACAGATAAAATGATGATTACCTGCAGCCATCACTAGGGGGAGCTCACTGTCACATAGCTACAGATAGAATGATGATTATTACCTGCAGCCATCACTAGGGGGAGCTCACTGTCACACAGCTACAGATAGAATGATGATTACCTGCAGCCATCACTAGGGGGAGCTCACTGTCACACAGCTACAGATAGAATGATGATTACCTGCAGCCATCACTAGGGGGAGCTCACTGTCACACAGCTACAGATAGAATGATGATTACCTGCAGCCATCACTAGGGGGAGCTCACTGTCACACAGCTACAGATAGAATGATGATTACCTGCAGCCATCACTAGGGGGAGCTCACTGTCACACAGCTACAGATAGAATGATGATTACCTGCAGCCATCACTAGGGGGAGCTCACTGTCACACAGCTACAGATAAAATGATGATTACCTGCAGCCATCACTAGGGGGAGCTCACTGTCACACAGCTACAGATAGAATGATGATTACCTGCAGCCATCACTAGGGGGAGCTCACTGTCACACAGCTACAGATAGAATGATGATTACCTGCAGCCATCACTAGGGGGAGCTCACTGTCACACAGCTACAGATAGAATGATGATTACCTGCAGTCATCACTAGGGGGAGCTCACTGTCACACAGCTACAGATAGAATAATGATTATTACCTGCAGCCATCACTAGGGGGAGCTCACTGTCACACAGCTACAGATAGAATGATTATTACCTGCAGCCATCACTAGGGGGAGCTCACTGTCACACAGCTACAGATAGAATGATGATTATTACCTGCAGTCATCACTAGGGGGAGCTCACTGTCACACAGCTACAGATAGAATGATGATTATTACCTGCAGTCATCACTAGGGGGAGCTCACTGTCACACAGCTACAGATAGAATGATGATTACCTGCAGCCATCACTAGGGGAGCTCACTGTCACACAGCTACAGATAGAATGATGATTATTACCTGCAGTCATCACTAGGGGGAGCTCACTGTCACACAGCTACAGATAGAATGATGATTACCTGCAGCCATCACTAGGGGGAGCTCTCTGTCACACAGCTACAGATAGAATGATGATTACCTGCAGTCATCACTAGGGGGAGCTCACTGTCACACAGCTACAGATAGAATGATGATTACCTGCAGTCATCACTAGGGGGAGCTCTCTGTCACATAGCTACAGATAGAATGATGATGATGATGATTACCTGCAGCCATCACTAGGGGGAGCTCACTGTGCATAGAGTTCAGCAGCTTCCAATTAGAGGTAAGGGAGGCTGTACAACTCTATATACAATTAGCTCCCCCTATTGGCAGCTGCAGGCAAAAGTGTATGTTTACCCAGGGCTGACCTAAGGGGTGTGGATGTGTGTGGCGACATAGTGCACATCTTACTTTCACTATAAAAAGGGCTGCAGTGACCCGAGGGATCGGACGGTGCATTGATGAGTTATTTAGGCACTGTATGGCTGTATTTAGCTCTATAGAGGTGGCGAGTAGACAGTGTATGGCTCTATTTAGTATTGTATGGAGGTGGTATCTAGGCACTGTATAGATTTTATTTGGCACTATATGGCGGCGGTATTTAGGCAACGAATTGGTGTTAATTGGGTCTGTATGAAGTGGTAATTAGGCACTGCATGGATATATTTCGCTATTTAAAGTGATGATAATTAACCACTGCATAGATGTTATTATGCACCATGTGACGGTGGTAATTTAGGCACTCTACGGCTGTATTTACCTCTATAAAGAGGTGGTAATTAGGCAATGTTTGGCTGTATTTAGTACTGTATGGAGGCAGTATTTAGACACTGTAAAGATTTTTATGGGCACTATATGACGGTGGTATTTAGGCACTGTATAGATTTGTATTTGGAACTATATGACGGTGGTATTTAGGCACTGTATAGATTTGTATTTGGCACTATATGACGGTGGTGTTTTGGCACTGCATAGATTTGTATTGGGCACTATATGACGGTGGTATTTAGGCACTGTATAGATTTTATTGGGCACTATATGACGGTGGTGTTCAGGCACTGTATACATTTTATTGGGCACTATATGACGGTGGTATTTAGGCACTGTATAGATTTTGTTGGGCACTATATGACGGTGATATTTAGGCACTGTATAGATTTTATTGGGCACCATATGATGGTGATATTTAGGCACTGTATAGATTTTGTTGGGCACTATATGACGGTGGTATTTAGGCACTGTATAGATTTTATTAGGCACTATATGACGGTGGTATTTAGGCACTGTATAGATTTTATTAGGCACTATATGACGGTGGTATTTAGGCACTGTATAGATTTTATTAGGCACTATATGACGGTGGTGTTTAGGCACTGTATAGATTTTATTGGGCACTATATGACGGTGGTATTTAAGCACTGTATAGATTTTATTGTGCACTATATGACGGTGGTATTTAGGCACTGTATAGATTTTATTGGACACTATATGACGGTGATATTTAGGCACTGTATAGATTTTATTGGGCACTATAGGACGGTGGTGTTTAGTCACTGTATAGATTTTATTAGGCACTATATGACGGTAGTGTTTAGGCACTGTATAGATTTTATTGGGCACTATATGACGGTAGTGTTTAGGCACTGTATAGATTTTATTGGGCACTATATGACGGTGGTATTTAGGCACTGTATAGATTTTATTGTGCACTATATGACGGTAGTGTTTTGGCACTGTATAGATTTTATCAGGCACTATATGACGGTAGTGTTTAGGCACTGTATAGATTTTATTGGGCACTATATGACGGTGGTATTTAGGCACTGTATAGATTTTATTGTGCACTATATGACGGTAGTATTTAGGCACTGTATAGATTTTATTGGGCACTATATGACGGTGATATTTAGGCACTGTATAGATTTTATTGGGCACTATATGACGGTGATATTTAGGCACTGTATAGATTTTATTGGACACTATATGACGGTGATATTTAGGCACTGTATAGATTTTATTGGGCACTATAGGACGGTGGTGTTTAGTCACTGTATAGATTTTATTAGGTACTATATGACGGTAGTGTTTAGGCACTGTATAGATTTTATTGGGCACTATATGACGGTAGTGTTTAGGCACTGTATAGATTTTATTAGGCACTATATGACGGTAGTGTTTAGGCACTGTATAGATTTTATTGGGCACTATATGACGGTGGTATTTAGGCACTGTATAGATTTTATTGTGCACTATATGACGGTAGTATTTAGGCACTGTATAGATTTTATTGTGCACTATATGACGGTAGTATTTAGGCACTGTATAGATTTTATTGGGCACTATATGACGGTGATATTTAGGCACTGTATAGATTTTATTGTGCACTATATGACAGTAGTATTTAGGCACTGTATAGATTTTATTGTGCACTATATGACGGTAGTATTTAGGCACTGTATAGATTTTATTAGGCACTATATGACGGTAGTGTTTAGGCACTGTATAGATTTTATTGGGCACTATATGACGGTAGTGTTTAGGCACTGTATAGATTTTATTGGGCACTATAGGACGGTGGTGTTCAGGCACTGTATAGATTTTATTGGGCACTATAGGACGGTGGTGTTCAGGCACTGTATAGATTTTATTGTGCACTATATGACAGTGATATTTAGGCACTGTATAGATTTTATTGTGCACTATATGACGGTGATATTTAGGCACTGTATAGATTTTATTGGGCACTATAGGACGGTGGTGTTCAGGCACTGTATGGCTATATCCGGCAGTATGGCTATATGGCAGTATTTTTTATAACGCCTCTCTTTTTACATTAAGTCCCACCTCGCGCCCCCACGGCCGTCACATTATATCGCTAATTTATTTTGATGGCCTGCTATGATCAAATCTTCATATGGATCTGTTCATCATCCGTGAATCGGGACGCTGTTTGAAGGTTTAATCATCTCCTCACAAAGAGACGTGACATCCATAAATGTCACTTCCGAGAGTGACAGATGTCTCGAGGAACAATCACGTTCAAAGTGAAGACAACAGAAGCCGTACATATGGACGGCTGACATCGGGAATCGGACTCCTTCATTTAAAGGCACCTGTCACCGATCAGAGCCAAACTTGGGGGCAGAAATTCAGCCATAATAGCCCCTTATAAGCAGGGAACCGTAAGGTCGTGTGACCGATTATCTTCTGATTGGCTGAGATGCCAGATTTGCCGCCATTCCCAGTAAAGGCCAAGGACGTGTAGACACTTGCACCATGTATGTCACGAGGACGTTGCATCCTGACCTCGGCTGTGTCATTGCAGGCAGCGCTGGCTCCACGCACCGATACTGCACCGCGCAGGGCGTCTGGCAGAGGAAAGAGAACTCTACAGATATCTGGCGGGACAACACCGAATGCTACAGCAGCAAACACTTCGAGCAGAATGTGAGTCTGCCCTTTATATTCATCCCTCCAGATAACGGAGGTCTTTTGGGTCCAGATTTCTGCAGAATACAATACAGAAGTCCTGGAGGCTGAGGTCCTAGTGATGAGAGCACTGTACTGCTGAGACTAGATAGGCAGGATTACATCGCTCACAGTACCAGAAGGGGTCATCCTGTTATTACTAAAGGCGGGGGTCATAGTTATGAGTACATTGTACTGCTGAGACTAGATAGGCAGGATTTCATCGCTCACAGTACCAGAAGGGGTCATCCTGTTATTACTAAAGACAGGGGTTATACTGAAGAGTACATTATACTGCTGAGACTAGATAGGCAGGATTACGTCACTCACAGAACCAGAAGGGGTCATCCTGTTATTACTAAAGGCGGGGGTCCTAGTGATGAGTACATTGTACTGCTGAGACTAGATAGGCAGGATAACATCGCTCACAGTACCAGAAGGGGTCATCCTGTTATTACTAAAGGCCGGGGTCCTAGTGATGAGTACATTGTACTGCTGAGACTAGATAGGCAGGATTACATCACTCACAGTACCAGAAGGGGTCATCCTGTTATTACTAAAGGCCGGGGTCCTAGTGATGAGTGCATTGTACTGCTGAGACTAGATAGGCAGGATTACATCGCTCACAGAACCAGAAGGGGTCATCCTGTTATTACTAAAGGCGGGGGTCATAGTGATGAGAGCATTGTACTGCTGAGACTAGATAGGCAGGATTACATCACTCACAGTACCAGAAGGGGTCATCCTGTTATTACTAAAGGCAGGGGGTCATAGTGATGAGTGCATTGTACTGCTGAGACTAGATAGGCAGGATTACATCGCTCACAGAACCAGAAGGGGTCATCCTGTGCTGTTATTACTAAAGGCAGGGGTCATAGTGATGAGTACATTGTACTGCTGAGACAAGATAGGCAGGATTACATCACTCACAGTACCAGAAGGGGTCATCCTGTTATTACTGAAGGCAGGGGTCATACTGAAGAGTACATTGTACTGCTGAGACTAGATAGGCAGGATAACATCACTCACAGTACCAGAAGGGGTCATCCTGTTATTACTAAAGGCAGGGGTCATAGTGATGAGTACATTGTACTGCTGAGACTAGATAGGCAGGATTACATCGCTCACAGTACCAGAAGGGGTCATCCTGTTATTACTAAAGGCGGGGGTCATAGTGATGAGAGCACTGTACTGCTGAGACTAGATAGGCAGGATTACATCGCTCACAGTACCAGAAGGGGTCATCCTGTTATTACTAAAGGCAGGGGTCATAGTGATGAGTACATTGTACTGCTGAGACTAGATAGGCAGGATTACATCGCTCACAGTACCAGAAGGGGTCATCCTGTTATTACTAAAGGCGGGGGTCATAGTGATGAGTACACTGTACTGCTGAGACTAGATAGGCAGGATTACATCACTCACAGTACCAGAAGGGGTCATCCTGGCATTACTAAAGGCGGGGGTCATAGTGATGAGTACATTGTACTGCTGGAGACTAGATAGGCAGGATTACATCACCCACAGTACCAGAAGGGGTCATCCTGGATCCCCCTCCCCTAAATAGTGCCATCCGCAGATCCCCCTCCCCTAAATAGTGCCATCCACAGATGGATCCCCCTCCCCTAAATAGTGCCATCCACGGATCCCCCTCCCCTAAATAGTGCCATCCACAGATCCCCCTCCCCTAAACAGTGCCATCCACAGATCCCCCTCCCCAACGCTCTCAGGAGCATATTTATAAACTAATTAGTAACTTGAACTTTAATCATTGACATCGCTGATCTCTTTACTTGGATTGGATACCTTACTCTGTCTTAGCTCTGGTAACGGTAACAGCAGGCAGTGCGGACGGGCGGCGCTCACTCACTGACGTCACGTGCCTGCGCCGCCTAGTGGGAGGAACAGGTGCGTGACGTCAGTGAGTGAGCGCCGCCCGCCCGCACTGCCTGCTGTTACCGTTACCAGAGCTAAGACAGAGTAAGGTATCCAATCCAAGTAAAGAGATCAGCGATGTCAATGATTAAAGTTCAAGTTACTGATTAGTTTATAAATGGTCTCCTGTGAGCGGCGGGGCCCTGTATATTCTAACCCCCAGGCAAGCGTCCCTGTCACCATGGGAACGTCTGGGGGTTAGAATATACCATCGGATTTGAGTTTTCACGCTCTCAAGCGTGAAAACTCAGATCCGATGGTATATTCTAACCCCCAGGCAAGCGTCCCCGTCACCATGGGAACGCCTGGGGGTTAGAATATGATCGGATCTTCCTTACTCAGTGGCCTGGCTGGAGCCTCCCCAGCCTCTGTGTCGGCCCGGCCCTGCGTGCGACCTGCTCCAGTCCAGTCCTGACTCCTCCCCAGCCAGGCCCGAGCCGCGGACCGCCCGCACCCCGCCCACTACACTAGTGTAGTGGGCGGGCGGGCCGCGGCTCGTCGGCCTGGCTGCCTGTGTGTAGTGTGTGTGTGTGAAAAAAAATAAAAATAAATCAACAGAAGGCAGCCCGGACGGGCCCCCAGTGGCGTAGGGCCCCATAGCCACTGCTATGGTTGCTATGGCGATCCCTACGCCACTGCACAGTACCAGAAGGGGTCATCCTGTTATTACTAAAGACAGAGGTCATAGTGATGAGTACATTGTACTGCTGAGACTAGATAGGCAGGATTACATCACTCACAGTACCAGAAGGGGTCATCCTGGCATTACTAAAGGCGGGGGTCATAGTGATGAGTACATTGTACTGCTGAGACTAGATAGGCAGGATAACATTACTCACAGTACCAGAAGGGGTCATCCTGTTATTACTAAAGACAGAGGTCATAGTGATGAGTACATTGTACTGCTGAGACTAGATAGGCAGGATTACATCACTCACAGTACCAGAAGGGGTCATCCTGGCATTACTAAAGGCGGGGGTCATAGTGATGAGTACATTGTACTGCTGAGACTAGATAGGCAGGATAACATTACTCACAGTACCAGAAGGTGTCATCCTGTTATTACTAAAGGCGGGGGTCATAGTGATGAGTACATTGTACTGCTGAGACTAGATAGGCAGGATTACATTACTCACAGTACCAGAAGGGGTCATCCTGTTATTACTAAAGGCAGGGGTCATAATGATGAGTGCATTGTACTGCTGAGACTAGATAGGCAGGATTACATTACTCATAGTACCAGAAGGGGTCATCCTGGCATTACTAAAAGCGGGGGTCATAGTGATGAGTACATTGTACTGCTGAGACTAGATAGGCAGGATTACATCACTCACAGTACCAGAAGGGGTCATCCTGGTATTACTAAAGGCGGGGGTCATAGTGATGAGTACATTGTACTGCTGAGACTAGATAGGCAGGATTACATCACTCACAGTACCAGAAGGGGTCATCCTGTTATTACTAAAGGCGGGGGTCATACTGAAGAGTACACTGTACTGCTGAGACTAGATAGGCAGGATTACATCACTCACAGAGATAATCTTATATATGGGCACTTGTTGCAGGTCTCAGTGATGTAATCCTGCCTATCTAGTCTCTAGAAAACCAAATGTTGTGACTTCTGTGCACTAAGCGGACACATTTCCTCTTAGGAGACATCACGACTGGAGTCATGTAGCAGCACATCAGGTTACAGGAAACCGCAGGGTTAATAAACGCAGAACTTTCCTGCGCCAAATCCATTATCCCCGATACAGGAAGACCTCCGGGGATTATACACAGACGGATGAGACCAAATCCAAGGACTCGCAACCGCCCTCCATAGGTTTGTTAATATGGAACATTCCCGAGAGGTAAGACAAACACCAGGAGCCTCCTATGACAGCCGCAAGGGGGGGCAATGTGTCTACAGGTGGAGAAGGGCGGCCTGCGGGGGGCGTCATGGCTGTGCCGTCTCTGTACACACTGCGCAGCAGGACGCGGGCTCTTTACATTGTGAGAGATGGAGCCCAGAGCTTCTCCTCTATGTGCCTGCACCCTAGTAATGGAGCATGGAGGGTGAATACTGCTGAGAGTGATGGAATCCTGCCTATCTAGTCTCCAGCAGCACCGTGCACTCATCAGTCAGTCAGTATAACCCGAGGCATTAGTTATAATGGGAAGAGACCCCTGATAACCGTCCATATACATGATCCCTTCTGGTATTGTGAGTGATGTTATCTTGCCTATCTAGTCTCCAGCAGTACAATACACTCATCAGTATGACCCTCAATACCGGAGAGGTTCACGTATCTAGACCGTTATCAGGGGTCTCATCCTATTATTACTAAAGGCTGGGGTCACACTGACTGAATGATGAGTGCACTGTACTGCTGGAGACTAGATAGGCAGGATTACATTACTGCCAATACCAGATGAGATCATGTATATGGACAATTATCAGGGGTCTCATCCCATTATTACTAATTGCTGGGGTCATACGGACTAGTGTAATTGTACTGCTGAGACTAGATAGGCAGGATTACATCACTCGCAGTATCAGAAGGGATCATGTATATGGACAGTTATCAGGGGTCTCATCCTATTATTACTAATTGCTGGGGTCATACGGACTAGTGTAATTGTACTGCTGAGACTAGATAGGCAGGATTACATCACTCACAGTATCAGAAGGTATCATGTATATGGACAGTTATCAGGGGTCTCTTCCCATTATTACTAATTGCTGGGGTCATACGGACTAGTGTAATTGTACTGCTGAGACTAGATAGGCAGGATTACATCACTCACAGTATCAGAAGGGATCATGTATATAGACAATTATCAGGGGTCTCATCCTATTATTACTAAATGCTGGGGTCATACTGACTAGTGTAATTATACTGCTGAGACTAGATAGGCAGGATTACATCACTCACAGTATCAGAAGGTATCATGTATATAGACAATTATCAGGGGTCTCATCCTATTATTACTAAATGCTGGGGTCATACGGACTAGTGTAATTGTACTGCTGAGACTAGATAGGCAGGATTACATCACTCTCAGCAGTATTCACCCTCCATGCTCCATTACTAGGGTGCAGGCACATAGAGGTGAAGCTCTGGGCGCCATCGCTCACAAAGTAAAGAGCCCGCGTCCTGCTGCGCAGTGTGTACAGAGACGGCACAGCCATGACGCCCCCCGCAGGCCACTCTGCTCCACCTGTGGACACAATCCGTCATAGGAGGCTCCTGGTGTTTGTCTTACCTCTCGGGAATGTTCCATATTAACAAACCTATGGAGGGCGGTTGCGAGTCCTTGGATTTGGTCTCATCCGTCTGTGTATAATCCCCGGAGGTCTTCCTGAATCGGGGATAATGGATTTGGCGCAGGAAAGTTCTGCGTTTATTAACCCTGTGGTGTCCTGTAACCTGATGTGCTGCTACATGACTCCAGTCGTGATGTCTCCTAAGAGGGAATCTATCGCAGTGCCCCCTCACATATACAGTATCTGACAGAGGTGAGTGCCCCCCTCACATATACAGTATCTGACAGAGGTGAGTGCCCCCCTCACATATACAGTATCTGACAGAAGTTAGTGCCCCCCTCACATATACAGTATCTGACAGAAGTGAGTGCCCCCCTCACATATACAGTATCTGACAGAAGTTAGTGCCCCCCTCACATATACAGCATCTGACAGAAGTTAGTGCCCCCCTCACATATACAGCATCTGACAGAAGTTAGTGCCCCCCTCACATATACAGTATCTGACAGAAGTTAGTGCCCCCCTCACATATACAGCATCTGACAGAAGTTAGTGCCCCCCTCACATATACAGCATCAGACAGAAGTTAGTGCCCCCCTCACATATACAGTATCTGACAGAAGTCAGTGCACCCCTCACATATACAGCATCTGACAGAAGTCAGTGCGCCCCTCACATATACAGTATCTGACAGAAGTGAGTGCACCCCTCACATATACAGTATCTGACAGAAGTGAGTGCCCCCCTCACATATACAGTATCTGACAGAAGTTAGTGCCCCCCTCACATATACAGCATCTGATAGAAGTTAGTGCCCCCCTCACATATACAGTATCTGACAGAAGTCAGTGCACCCCTCACATATACAGCATCTGACAGAAGTCAGTGCACCCCTCACATATACAGTATCTGACAGAAGTAAGTGCACCCCTCACATATACAGCATCTGACAGAAGTGACTGCACCCCTCACATATACAGTATCTGACAGAAGTGAGTGCGCCCCTCACATATACAGTATCTGACAGAAGTGAGTGCACCCCTCACATATACAGTATCTGACAGAAGTGAGTGCATCCCTCACATATACAGCATCTGACAGAAGTGACTGCACCCCTCACATATACAGTATATGACAGAAGTAAGTGCACACCTCACATATACAGTATCTGACAGAAGTGAGTGCACCCCTTACATATACAGTATCTGACAGAAGTCAGTGCACCCCTCACATATACAGTATCTGACAGAAGTCAGTGCACCCCTCACATATACAGTATCTGACAGAAGTCAGTGCACCCCTCACATATACAGTATCTGACAGAGGTGAGTGCACCCCTCACATATACAGTATCTGACAGAAGTCAGTGCCCCCCTCACATATACAGTATCTGACAGAAATCAGTGCCCCCCTCACATATACAGTATCTGACAGAAGTGAGTGCACCCCTCACATATAAGGTATCTGACAGAAGTGAGTGCACCCCTCACATATACAGTGTCTGACAGAAGTGAGTGCACCCCTCACATATACAGTATCTGACAGAAGTCAGTGCCCCCCTCACATATACAGTATCTGACAGAAGTCAGTGCCCCCCTCACATATACAGTATCTGACAGAAGTGAGTGCACCCCTCACATATACAGTATCTGACAGAAGTGAGTGCACCCCTCACATATACAGTATCTGACAGAAGTAAGTGCACCCCTCACATATACAGTATCTGACAGAAGTGAGTGCACCCCTCACATATACAGTATCTGACAGAAGTGACTGCACCCATCACATATACAGTATCTGACAGAGGTGAGTGCACCCCTCACATATACAGTATCTGACAGAAGTGAGTGCATCCCTCACATATACAGTATCTGACAGAAGTGAGTGCGCCCCTCACATATACAGTATCTGACAGAGGTGAGTGCACCCCTCACATATACAGTATCTGACAGAAGTGAGTGCAACCCTCACATATACAGTATCTGACAGAGGTGAGTGCACCCCTCACATATACAGTATCTGACAGAGGTGAGTGCACCCCTCACATATACAGTATCTGACAGAAGTGAGTGCACCCCTCACACATACAGTATCTGACAGAAGTGAGTGCCCCCATCACATATACAGTATCTTACAGAAGAGAGTGCCCCCTCACATATACAGTATCTGACAGAGGTGAGTGCCCCCCTCACATATACAGGATCTGAAAGAAGTGAGTGCCCCCTCACATATACAGTATCTGACAGAAGTGAGTGCCCCCTCATATATACAGTATCTGACAGAAGTGAGTGCACCCCTCACATATACAGGATCTGACAGAAGTGAGTGCCCCCTCACATATACAGTATCTGACAGAAGTGAGTGCACCCCTCACATATACAGTATCTGACAGAAGTGAGTGCACCCCTCACATATACAGTATCTGACAGAAGTGAGTGCGCCCCTCACATATACAGGATCTGACAGAAGTGAGTGCGCCCCTCACATATACAGTATCTGACAGAAGTGAGTGCACCCCTCACATATACAGTATCTGACAGAAGTGAGTGCACCCCTCACATATACAGTATCTGACAGAAGTGAGTGCACCCCTCACATATACAGTATCTGACAGAAGAGAGTGCACCCCTCACATATACAGTATCTGACAGAAGTGAGTGCACCCCTCACATATACAGTATCTGACAGAGGTGAGTGCACCCCTCACATATACAGTATCTGGCAGAGGTGAGTGCACCCCTCACATATACAGTATCTGGCAGAGGTGAGTGCACCCCTCACATATACAGTATCTGACAGAAGTGAGTGCACCCCTCACATATACAGTATCTGACAGAGGTAAGTGCACCCCTCACATATACAGTATCTGACAGAAGTGAGTGCACCCCTTACATATACAGTATCTGACAGAAGTGAGTGCACCCCTCACATATACAGTATCTGACAGAAGTGAGTGCACCCCTCACATATACAGTATCTGACAGAAGTGAGTGCACCCCTCACATATACAGTATCTGACAGAAGTGAGTGCACCCCTCACATATACAGTATCTGACAGAAGTGAGTGCACCCCTCACATATACAGTATCTGACAGAAGTGAGTGCACCCCTCACATATACAGTATCTGACAGAAGTGAGTGCACCCCTCACATATACAGTATCTGACAGAAGTGAGTGCACCCCTCACATATACAGTATCTGACAGAAGTGAGTGCACCCCTCACATATACAGTATCTGACAGAAGTGAGTGCACCCCTCACATATACAGTATCTGACAGAAGTGAGTGCACCCCTCACATATACAGTATCTGACAGAAGTGAGTGCACCCCTCACATATACAGTATCTGACAGAAGTGAGTGCACCCCTCACATATACAGTATCTGACAGAAGTGAGTGCACCCCTCACATATACAGTATCTGACAGAAGAGAGTGCACCCCTCACATATACAGTATCTGACAGAAGTGAGTGCACCCCTCACATATACAGTATCTGACAGAGGTGAGTGCACCCCTCACATATACAGTATCTGACAGAAGTGAGTGCACCCCTCACATATACAGTATCTGGCAGAGGTGAGTGCACCCCTCACATATACAGTATCTGGCAGAGGTGAGTGCACCCCTCACATATACAGTATCTGACAGAAGTGAGTGCACCCCTCACATATACAGTATCTGACAGAGGTGAGTGCACCCCTCACATATACAGTATCTGACAGAAGTGAGTGCACCCCTGACATATACAGTATCTGACAGAAGTGAGTGCACCCCTCACATATACAGTATCTCACAGAAGTGAGTGCACCCCTGTATACAGTATCTCACAGAAGTGAGTGCACCCCTCACATATACAGTATCTGACAGAAGTGAGTGCACCCCTCACATATACAGTATATGTGAGGGGTGCACTCACTTCTGTGAGATACTGTATATGTGAGGGGTGCACTCGCTTCTGTCAGATACTGTATATGTGAGGGGTGCACTCGCTTCTGTCAGATACTGTATATGTGAGGGGTGCACTCACTTCTGTCAGATACTGTATATGTGAGGGGTGCACTCACTTCTGTCAGATACTGTATATGTAAGGGGTGCCCTCACTTCTGTCAGATACTGTATATGTGAGGGGTGCACTCACCTCTGTCAGATACTGTATATGTGAGGGGTGCACTCACTTCTGTCAGATACTGTATATGTGAGGGGTGCACTCACTTCTGTCAGATCCTGTGTATGTGAGGGGTGCACTCACTTCTATCAGATACTGTATATGTGAGGGGTGCACTCACTTCTGTCAGATACTGTATATGTGAGGGGTGCACTCACTTCTGTCAGACACGGTATATGTGAGGGGTGCACTCACTTCTGTCAGACACTGTATATGTGAGGGGTGCACTCACTTCTGTCAGATACTGTATATGTGAGGGGTGCACTCACTTCTGTCAGATCCTGTGTATGTGAGGGGTGCACTCACTTCTATCAGAGACTGTATATGTGAGGGGTGCACTGACTTCTGTCAGATACTGTATATGTGAGGGATGCACTCACTTCTGTCAGACACGGTATATGTGAGGGGAGCACTCACTTCTGTCAGACACTGTATATGTGAGGGGTGCACTCACTTCTGTCAGATACTGTATATGTAAGGGGTGCACGCACTTCTGTCAGATACTGTATATGTGAGGGAAGCACTCCCCTCTGTCAGATACTGTATATGTGAGGGGCGCACTCACTTCTGTCAGATACTGTATATGTGGGGGGCGCACTCACTTCTGTCAGATGCTGTATATGTGAGGGGCGTACTCTCTTCTGTCAGATACTGTATATGTGAGGGGTGCACTCACCTCTGTCAGATACTGTATATGTGAGGGGTGCACTCACCTCTGTCAGATACTGTATGTGTGAGGGGTGCACTCACCTCTGCCAGATACTGTATATGTGAGGGGTGCACTCACCTCTGTCAGATACTGTATATGTGAGGGGTGCACTCACTTCTGTCAGGTACTGTATATGTGAGGGATGCACTCACTTCTGTCAGATACTGTATATGTGAGGGGTGCACTCACTTCTGTCAGATACTGTATATATGGGGGGTGCACTCACTTCTGTCAGATACTGTATATGTGAGGGGTGCACTCACTTCTGTCAGATACTGTATATGTGAGGGGTGCACTCACTTCTGTCAGATACTGTATATGTGAGGGGTGCATTCACCTCTGTCAGATACTGTATGTGTGAGGGGTGCACTCACTTCTGTCAGGTACTGTATATGTGAGGGGTGCACTCACCTCTGCCAGATACTGTATATGTGAGGGGTGCACTCACCTCTGTCAGATACTGTATATGTGAGGGGTGCACTCACTTCTGTCAGGTACTGTATATGTGAGGGATGCACTCACTTCTGTCAGATACTGTATATGTGAGGGGTGCACTCACTTCTGTCAGATACTGTATATGTGGGGGGTGCACTCACTTCTGTCAGATACTGTATATGTGAGGGGTGCACTCACTTCTGTCAGATAATGTATATGTGAGGGGTGCACTCACTTCTGTCAGATACTGTATATGTGAGGGGTGCATTCACCTCTGTCAGATACTGTATATGTGAGGGGTGCACTCACCTCTGCCAGATACTGTATATGTGAGGGGTGCACTCACCTCTGTCAGATACTGTATATGTGAGGGGTGCACTTACTTCTGTCAGGTACTGTATATGTGAGGGATGCACTCACTTCTGTCAGATACTGTATATGTGAGGGGTGCACTCACTTCTGTCAGATACTGTATATGTGGGGGGTGCACTCACTTCTGTCAGGTACTGTATATGTGAGGGATGCACTCACTTCTGTCAGATACTGTATATGTGAGGGGGCACTCACCTCTGTCAGATACTGTATATGTGAGGGGCGCACTCACCTCTGTCAGATACTGTATATGTGAGGGGCGCACTCACTTCTGTCAGATACTGTATATGTGAGGGGTGCACTCACCTCTGTCAGATACTGTATATGTGAGGGATGCACTCACTTCTGTCAGATACTGTATATGTAAGGGGCACTCACCTCTGTCAGATACTGTATATGTGAGGGGTGCACTCACCTCTGTCAGATACTGTATATGTGAGGGGTGCACTCACTTCTGTCAGATGCTGTATATGTGAGGGGTGCACTCACCTCTGCCAGATACTGTATATGTGAGGGGTGCACTGACTTCTGTCAGATACTGTATATGTGAGGGGTGCATTCACCTCTGTCAGATACTGTATGTGTGAGGGGTGCACTCACCTCTGCCAGATACTGTATATGTGAGGGGTGCACTCACCTCTGTCAGATACTGTATATGTGAGGGGTGCACTCACTTCTGTCAGGTACTGTATATGTGAGGGATGCACTCACTTCTGTCAGATACTGTATATGTGAGGGGTGCACTCACTTTGTCAGATACTGTATATGTGGGGGGTGCACTCACTTCTGTCAGATACTGTATATGTGAGGGGTGCACTCACTTCTGTCAGATACTGTATATGTGAGGGGTGCATTCACCTCTGTCAGATACTGTATATGTGAGGGGTGCACTCACCTCTGACAGATACTGTATATGTGAGGGGTGCACTCACCTCTGTCAGATACTGTATATGTGAGGGGTGCACTCACTTCTGTCAGGTACTGTATATGTGAGGGATGCACTCACTTCTGTCAGATACTGTATATGTGAGGGGGGCACTAACTTCTGTCAGATACTGTATATGTGAGGGGTGCACTCACCTCTGTCAGATACTGTATATGTGAGGGGTGCACTCACTTCTGTCAGGTACTGTATATGTGAGGGGTGCACTCACTTCTGTCAGATACTGTATATGTGGGGGGTGCACTCATATCTGTCAGGTACTGTATATGTGAGGGATGCACTCACTTCTGTCAGATACTGTATATGTGAGGGGGCACTCACCTCTGTCAGATACTGTATATGTGAGGGGCGCACTCACTTCTGTCAGATACTGTATATGTGAGGGATGCACTCACTTCTGTCAGATACTGTATATGTGAGGGGGCACTGACTTCTGTCAGATACTGTATATGTGAGGGGTGCACTCACTTCTGTCAGATACTGTATATGTGAGGGGGGCACTCACTTCTGTCAGATACTGTATATGTGAGGGGGCACTGACTTCTGTCAGATACTGTATATGTGAGGGATGCACTCACTTCTGTCAGATACTGTATATGTGAGGGGGCACTCACCTCTGTCAGATACTGTATATGTGAGGGGCGCACTCACCTCTGTCAGATACTGTATATGTGAGGGGCGCACTCACTTCTGTCAGATACTGTATATGTGAGGGGTGCACTCACCTCTGTCAGATACTGTATATGTGAGGGGTGCACTCACTTCTGTCAGATGCTGTATATGTGAGGGGTGCAGAAGCTGATCCCATGTTTTTACAGAATAAGTTGCACGCCCTCCTGTTACTGCTGAGGATCTGCTACACTGTGGGGTACTCTATATCACTCGGGACCCTCGTGCTCGCACTCTGCATCCTCTTTACATTCAGGTGAGCCTATCCTTATACCTGAGCTTAGGTATCTAATCCTCTCCTGTATGATACTGTCTGCTGAGTTGTGTATCTAATACTATCCTGTGTGATACTGTCTGCTGAGCTGTGTATCTAATCCTATCCTGTGTGATACTGTCTGCTGAGTTGTGTATCTAATACTATCCTGTGTGATACTGTCTGCTGAGCTGTGTATCTAATCCTATCCTGTGAGATACTGTCTGCTCAGCTGTGTATCTAATCCTATCCTGTGTGATACTGTCTGCTGAGCTGTGTATCTAATCCTATCCTGTGTGATACTGTCTGCTGAGCTGTGTATCTAATCCTATCCTGTGTGATACAGTCTGCTGAGCTCCTGTATCTAATCCTATCCTGTGTGATACTGTCTGCTGAGCTGTGTATCTAATCCTATCCTGTGTGATACTGTCTGCTGAGCTACTGTATCTAATCCTATCCTGTGTGATACCGTCTGCTGAGCTGTGTATCTAATCCTATGCCTGTGTGATACTGTCTGCTGAGCTGTGTATCTAATCCTATCCCTGTGTGATACTGCCTGCTGAGCTGTGTATCTAATCCCTATCCTGTGTGATACTGTCTGCTGAGCTGTGTATCTAATCCTATCCTGTGTGATACTGTCCTGCTGAGCTGTGTATCTAATACTATCCTGTATGATACTGTCTGCGGAGCTGTGTATCTAATCCTATCCCGTGTGATACTGTCTGCTGAGCTGTGTATCTAATCCTGTCCTGTGTGATACTGTCTGCTGAGCTGTGTATCTAATCCTCTCCTGTGTGATACTGTCTGCTGAGATGTGTATCTAATCCTATTCTGTGTGATACTGCCTGCTGAGCTGTGTATCTAATACTATCCTGTGTGATACTGTCTGCTGAGCTGTGTATCTAATACTATCCTGTGTGATACTGTCTGCTGAGCTGTGTATCTAATCCTATCCTGTGTGATACTGTCTGCTGAGCTGTGTATCTAATCCTATCCTGTGTGATACTGTCTGCTGAGCTGTGTATCTAATCCTATCCTGTGTGATACTGTCTGCTGAGCTGTGTATCTAATCCTATCCTGTGTGATACTGTCTGCTGAGCTGTGTATCTAATCCTATCCTGTGTGATACTGTCCTGCTGAGCTGTGTATCTAATCCTATCCTGTGTGATACTGTCTGCTGAGCTGTGTATCTAATCCTATCCTGTGTGATACTGCCTGCTGAGCGTGTATCTAATCCTATCCTGTGTGATACTGTCTGCTGAGCTGTGTATCTAATCCTATCCTGTGTGATACTGCCTGCTGAGCTGTGTATCTAATCCTATCCTGTGTGATACTGTCCTGCTGAGCTGTGTATCTAATCCTATCCTGTGTGATACTGCTCTGCTGAGCTGTGTATCTAATCCTATCCTGTGTGATACTGTCTGCTGAGCTGTGTATCTAATCCTATCCTGTGTGATACTGTCCTGCTGAGCTGTGTATCTAATCCTATCCTGTGTGATACTGCCTGCTGAGCTGTGTATCTAATCCTATCCTGTGTGATACTGTGTATCTAATCCTATCCTGTGTGATACTGCCTGCTGAGCTGTGTATCTAATCCTATCCTGTGTGATACTGTCTGCTGAGCTGTGTATCTAATCCTATCCTGTGTGATACTGCCTGCTGAGCTGTGTATCTAATCCTATCCTGTGTGATACTGCCTGCTGAGCTGTGTATCTAATCCTATCCTGTGATACTGTCTGCTGAGCTGTGTATCTAATCCTCTCCTGTGTGATACTGTCTGCTGAGCTGTGTATCTAATCCTATCCTGTGTGATACTGTCCTGCTGAGCCTGTGTATCTAATCCTATCCTGTGTGATACTGCCTGCTGAGCCTGTGTATCTAATCCTATCCTGTGTGATACTGTCTGCTGAGCTGTGTATCTAATCCTATCCTGTGTGATACTGTCCTGCTGAGCTGTGTATCTAATCCTATCCTGTGTGATACTGTCTGCTGAGCTGTGTATCTAATCCTATCCTGTGTGATACTGCCTGCTGAGCTGTGTATCTAATCCTATCCTGTGTGATACTGTCTGCTGAGCTGTGTATCTAATCCTATCCTGTGTGATACTGTCCTGCTGAGCTGTGTATCTAATCCTATCCTGTGTGATACTGCCTGCTGAGCTGTGTATCTAATCCTATCCTGTGTGATACTGTCTGCTGAGCTGTGTATCTAATCCTATCCTGTGTGATACTGTCCTGCTGAGCTGTGTATCTAATCCTATCCTGTGTGATACTGTCCTGCTGAGCTGTGTATCTAATCCTATCCTGTGTGATACTGTCTGCTGAGCTGTGTATCTAATCCTATCCTGTGTGATACTGTCTGCTGAGCTGTGTATCTAATCCTATCCTGTGTGATACTGTCTGCTGAGCTGTGTATCTAATCCTATCCTGTGTGATACTGTCTGCTGAGCTGTGTATCTAATCCTATCCTGTGTGATACTGCCTGCTGAGCTGTGTATCTAATCCTACCTGTGTGATACTGCCTGCTGAGCTGTGTATCTAATCCTATCCTGTGTGATACTGTCTGCTGAGCTGTGTATCTAATCCTATCCTGTGTGATACTGTCCCTGAGCTGTGTATCTAATCCTATCCTGTGTGATACTGTCTGCTGAGCTGTGTATCTAATCCTATCCTGTGTGATACTGTCTGCTGAGCTGTGTATCTAATCCTATCCTGTGTGATACTGTCCTGCTGAGCCTGTGTATCTAATCCTATCCTGTGTGATACTGCCTGCTGAGCTGTGTATCTAATCCTATCCTGTGTGATACTGTCTGCTGAGCTGTGTATCTAATCCTATCCTGTGTGATACTGTCTGCTGAGCTGTGTATCTAATCCTATCCTGTGTGATACTGTCTGCTGAGCTGTGTATCTAATCCTATCCTGTGTGATACTGTCTGCTGAGCTGTGTATCTAATCCTATCCTGTGTGATACTGTCTGCTGAGCTGTGTATCTAATCCTATCCTGTGTGATACTGTCTGCTGAGCTGTGTATCTAATCCTATCCTGTGTGATACTGTCTGCTGAGCTGTGTATCTAATCCTATCCTGTGTGATACTGTCTGCTGAGCTGTGTATCTAATCCTATCCTGTGTGATACTGTCTGCTGAGCTGTGTATCTAATCCTATCCTGTGTGATACTGCTGAGCTGTGTATCTAATCCTATCCTGTGTGATACTGTCTGCTGAGCTGTGTATCTAATCCTATCCTGTGTGATACTGTCTGCTGAGCTGTGTATCTAATCCTATCCTGTGTGATACTGTCTGCTGAGCTGTGTATCTAATCCTATCCTGTGTGATACTGTCTGCTGAGCTGTGTATCTAATCCTATCCTGTGTGATACTGTCTGCTGAGCTGTGTATCTAATCCTATCCTGTGTGATACTGTCTGCTGAGCTGTGTATCTAATCCTATCCTGTGTGATACTGTCTGCTGAGCTGTGTATCTAATCCTATCCTGTGTGATACTGTCTGCTGAGCTGTGTATCTAATCCTATCCTGTGTGATACTGTCTGCTGAGCTGTGTATCTAATCCTATCCTGTGTGATACTGTCTGCTGAGCTGTGTATCTAATCCTATCCTGTGTGATACTGTCTGCTGAGCTGTGTATCTAATCCTATCCTGTGTGATACTGTCTGCTGAGCTGTGTATCTAATCCTATCCTGTGTGATACTGTCTGCTGAGCTGTGTATCTAATCCTATCCTGTGTGATACTGCCTGCTGAGCTGTGTATCTAATCCTATCCTGTGTGATACTGTCTGCTGAGCTGTGTATCTAATCCTATCCTGTGTGATACTGCCTGCTGAGCTGTGTATCTAATCCTATCCTGTGTGATACGTCTGCTGAGCTGTGTATCTAATCCTATCCTGTGTGATACTGTCTGCTGAGCTGTGTATCTAATCCTATCCTGTGTGATACTGTCTGCTGAGCTGTGTATCTAATCCTATCCTGTGTGATACTGCTGCTGAGCTGTGTATCTAATCCTATCCTGTGTGATACTGTCTGCTGAGCTGTGTATCTAATCCTATCCTGTGTGATACTGTCTGCTGAGCTGTGTATCTAATCCTATCCTGTGTGATACTGTCCTGCTGAGCTGTGTATCTAATCCTATCCTGTGTGATACTGCCTGCTGAGCTGTGTATCTAATCCTATCCTGTGTGATACTGCCTGCTGAGCTGTGTATCTAATCCTATCCTGTGTGATACTGCTGCTGAGCTGTGTATCTAATCCTATCCTGTGTGATACTGCTGAGCTGTGTATCTAATCCTATCTGTGTGATACTGCCTGCTGAGCTGTGTATCTAATCCTATCCTGTGTGATACTGCCTGCTGAGCTGTGTATCTAATCCTATCCTGTGTGATACTGCCTGCTGAGCTGTGTATCTAATCCTATCCTGTGTGATACTGCTGCTGAGCTGTGTATCTAATCCTATCCTGTGTGATACTGTCTGCTGAGCTGTGTATCTAATCCTATCCTGTGTGATACTGTCTGCTGAGCTGTGTATCTAATCCTATCCTGTGTGATACTGCTGCTGAGCTGTGTATCTAATCCTATCCTGTGTGATACTGTCTGCTGAGCTGTGTATCTAATCCTATCCTGTGTGATACTGTCTGCTGAGCTGTGTATCTAATCCTATCCTGTGTGATACTGTCTGCTGAGCTGTGTATCTAATCCTATCCTGTGTGATACTGCCTGCTGAGCTGTGTATCTAATCCTATCCTGTGTGATACTGTCTGCTGAGCTGTGTATCTAATCCTATCCTGTGTGATACTGTCTGCTGAGCTGTGTATCTAATCCTATCCTGTGTGATACTGTCTGCTGAGCTGTGTATCTAATCCTATCCTGTGTGATACTGCCTGCTGAGCTGTGTATCTAATCCTATCCTGTGTGATACTGTCCTGCTGAGCTGTGTATCTAATCCTATCCTGTGTGATACTGTCCTGCTGAGCTGTGTATCTAATCCTATCCTGTGTGATACTGTCCACCTGAGCTGTGTATCTAATCCTATCCTGTGTGATACAGTCTGCTGAGCTGTGTATCTAATCCTATCCTGTGTGATACTGTCTGCTGAGCTGTGTATCTAATCCTATCCTGTGTGATACTGTCTGCTGAGCTGTGTATCTAATCCTATCCTGTGTGATACTGTCCTGCTGAGCTGTGTATCTAATCCTATCCTGTGTGATACTGTCTGCTGAGCTGTGTATCTAATCCTATCCTGTGTGATACTGCCTGCTGAGCTGTGTATCTAATCCTATCCTGTGTGATACTGCCTGCTGAGCTTGTGTATCTAATCCTATCCTGTGTGATACTGTCTGCTGAGCTGTGTATCTAATCCCCTCGTGTGATACTGTCTGCTGAGCTGTGTATCTAATCCTATCCTGTGTGATACTGTCTGCTGAGCTGTGTATCTAATCCTATCCTGTGTGATACAACCTGCTGAGCTGTGTATCTAATCCTATCCTGTGTGATACTGTCCTGCTGAGCTGTGTATCTAATCCTATCCTGTGTGATACTGTCTGCTGAGCTGTGTATCTAATCCTATCCTGTGTGATACTGCCTGCTGAGCTGTGTATCTAATCCTATCCTGTGTGATACTGCTGCTGAGCTGTGTATCTAATCCTATCCTGTGTGATACTGCTCTGCTGAGCTGTGTATCTAATCCTATCCTGTGTGATACTGCCTGCTGAGCTGTGTATCTAATCCTATCCTGTGTGATACTGACTGCTGAGCTGTGTATCTAATCCTATCCTGTGTGATACTGTCTGCTGAGCTGTGTATCTAATCCTATCCTGTGTGATACTGTCTGCTGAGCTGTGTATCTAATCCTATCCTGTGTGATACAGTCTGCTGAGCTGTGTATCTAAATCCTATACTGTGTGATACTGTCTGCTGAGCTGTGTATCTAATCCTGTCCTGTGTGATACTGTCTGCTGAGCTGTGTATCTAATCCTATCCTGTGTGATACTGTCTGCTGAGCTGTGTATCTAATCCTATCCTGTGTGATACTGTCTGCTGAGCTGTGTATCTAATCCTCTCCTGTGTGATACTGCCTGCTGAGCTGTGTATCTAATCCTATCCTGTGTGATACTGCCTGCTGAGCTGTGTATCTAATCCTATCCTGTGTGATACTGCCTGCTGAGCTGTGTATCTAATCCTATCCTGTTCGATACAGCCTGCTGAGCTGTGTATCTAATCCTATCCTGTGTGATACTGTCTGCTGAGCTGTGTATCTAATCCTCTCCTGTGTGATACTGTCTGCTGAGCTGTGTATCTAATCCTATCCTGTGTGATACTGCCTGCTGAGCTGTGTATCTAATCCTATCCTGTGTGATACAGTCTGCTGAGCTGTGTATCTAATCCTATCCTGTGTGATACTGTCTGCTGATCTGTGTATCTAATCCTATCCTGTGTGATACTGTCTGCTGATCTGTGTATCTAATCCTACCCTGTGTGATACTGCCTGCTGATCTGTGTATCTAATCCTATCCTGTGTGATACTGTCTGCTGAGCTGTGTATCTAATCCTATCCTGTGTGATACTGTCTGCTGAGCTGTGTATCTAATCCTATCCTGTGTGATCCTGTCTGCTGAGCTGTGTATCTAATCCTATCCTGTGTGATACAGCCTGCTGAGCTGTGTATCTAATCCTATCCTGTGTGATACTGCCTGCTGAGCTGTGTATGGTATCTCATCCTGCTGCTCTCTGCCGCCCCCCGGTGTTCCGGCAGCACACTGCAGGCGGTAGCAGTCAGCAGCTTTGTCCTCTCACGTTTCAGGAAGCTCCACTGCACCCGGAATTACATCCACATGAACCTCTTCGGCTCCTTCATTATGAGGGCTCTCGCCGTCCTGATAAAAGACATGCAGAATACGGACCTGACACCGAAAATGGCGCGGAATGAAGACGACTGGTTGTCGGCCCTGAAGCCACAGGTAGCGGCACTGGTCACGCGGAGGATCGGACAGAAAGATCCGGAGAAAGTCTTTTCTATGATCTGTGATGAGAGAAATGCTGGGGAAGCAATGAGTGGTGTGTCCACTAGGGGGCGCCTGCAGGTCTAACTCTGCCCTCTGCCCTCCAGGTGCCCGCCTCCTGCAGGATCGTCCACATCTCCCTGCACTTCTTTGTGGGTGCGAATTCCTTCTGGCTGCTGGTGGAGGGGATCTACCTGCACACGACCATCGTCTCCCTGGTTCTGTGCGAGAGGAGGATGCTGCTGAGGTACATGGCCATCGGCTGGGGTAAGTGACCGCCACCTCCTGCTCTGTGCCGCGTCACCCGCGCACCTACCTCACTGCCTTCTCTTTCCCTTGCAGTGTGCCCCCTACTGTTCATCATACCCTGGGTGATAGCCCGAGTCTATCTGGAAAATGACGGGTAAGATCACAACGGAGAAATCACAGCAGCACAGAGGATTTCAGAAGTGCTGATCTTGTGGAGGTCACAGGCTGAGAGTTACATAGTGGAAGGAGCAGGGTCCTCCCAGCAGCACAGAGGATTTCAGGAGAGGAGTGTGCTGATATTGTGGAGGTCACAGGCTGAGAGTTACATAGTGGAAGGAGCAGGGTCCTCCCAGCAGCACAGAGGATTTCAGGAGAGGAGTGTGCTGATCTTGTGGAGGTCACAGGCTGAGAGATACATAGTGGAAGGAGCAGGGTCCTCACAGCAGCACAGAGGATTTCAGGAGAGGAGTGTGCTGATCTTGTGGAGGTCACAGGATGAGAGTTACATAGTGGAAGGAGCAGGGTCCTCCCAGCAGCACAGAGGATTTCAGGAGAGCAGTGTGCTCATCTTGTGGGTGTCACAGGATGAGAGTTACATAGTGGAAGGAGCAGGGTCCTCCTAGCAGCACAGAGGATTTCAGGAGAGGAGTGTGCTGATCTTGTGGAGGTCTCAGGATGAGAGTTACATAGAGGAAGGAGCAGGGTCCTCCTAGCAGCACAGAGGATTTCAGGAGAGGAGTGCGCTGATCTTGTGGAGGTCACAGGCTGAGAGTTACATAGTGGAAGGAGCAGGGTCCTCCCAGCAGCACAGAGGATTTCAGTAGAGGAGTGCGCTGATCTTGTGGAGTTCACAGGATGAGAGTTACATAGTGGAAGGAGCAGGGTCCTCCCAGCAGCACAGAGGATTTCAGGAGAGGAGTGTGCTGATCTTGTGCAGGTCACAGGCTGAGAGTTACATAGTGGAAGGAGCAGGGTCCTCCCAGCAGCACAGAGGATTTTAGGAGAGGAGTGCGCTGATCTTGTGGAGGTCACAGACTGAGAGTTACATAGTGGAAGGAGCAGGGTCCTCCCAGCAGCACAGAGGATTTCAGGAGAGGAGTGTGCTGATCTTGTGGAGGTCACAGGATGAGAGTTACATAGTGGAAGGAGCAGAGTCCTCCCAGCAGCACAGATGATTTCAGGAGAGGAGTGTGCTGATCTAGTGGAGATCACAGGCTGAGAGTTACATAATGGAAGGAGTAGGGTCCTCCCAGCAGCACAGAGGATTTCAGGAGAGGAGTGTGCTTATCTTGTGGAGGTCACAGGCTGAGAATTACATAGTGGAAGGGGCAGGGTCCTCCCAGCAGCACAGAGGATTTTAGGAGAGGAGTGTGCTGATCTTGTGAAGGTCACAGGCTGAGAGTTACATAGTGGAAGGAGCAGGGTCCTCCCAGCAGCACAGAGGATTTCAGGAGAGGAGTGCGCTGATCTTGTGGAGGTCACAGGCTGAGAGTTACATAGTGGAAGGAGCAGGGTCCTCCTAGCAGCACAGAGGATTTCAGGAGAGGAGTGTGCTGATCTTGTGGAGGTCACAGGCTGAGAATTACATAGTGGAAGGGGCAGGGTCCTCCCAGCAGCACAGAGGATTTCAGTGTAGTCTGCATTACCAACCGTTTCTCCTTGCTGAACATCAGTGACAATTAGATGTGCCCCCGTAACAGTGACCTCCACAGTGTCCCCATAACAGTGACCTCCACAGTGTCCCCATAACAGTAACCTCCACAGTGTCCCCATAACAGTGACCTCCACAGTGTCCCCATAACAGTGACCTCCACAGTGTCCCCATAACAGTGACCTCCACAGTGCCCCCATAACAGTGACCTCCACAGTGCCCCCATAACAGTGACCTCCACAGTGCCCCCATAACAGTGACCTCCACAGTGTCCCCATAACAGTGACCTCCACAGTGTCCCCATAACAGTGACATCCACAGTGCCCCCATAACAGTGACCTCCACAGTGTCCCCATAACAGTGACCTCCACAGTGCCCCCATAACAGTGACCTCCACAGTGCCCCCATAACAGTGACCTCCACAGTGCCCCCATAACAGTGACCTCCACAGTGTCCCCATAACAGTGACATCCACAGTGCCCCCATAACAGTGACCTCCACAGTGCCCCCATAACAGTGACCTCCACAGTGCCCCCATAACAGTGACCTCCACAGTGCCATTAGTCACTTCCGCCGATCCTCTCACGACTGCTTCTTGCCATTTGTGAGCATGCTCTGCTGTGGTGCATTATGGGAGTTGTAGTGTTCACTCTCAGCCTCTCCCCTCATCCTCTTCTATGTTGTATTTTCATGAAAATGCTTGAGCAGAGTTCTCCTTTAATTGTAGAACTGGCTCTGACAACCTCTCCGGAATCCTATTTTTTTCCCTCTCATTTCTTTTTAGATGCTGGGGCGTAAACCAGAATACTGCAATCTGGTACATTATCAAAGGGCCCATGCTCCTCTGCACGTTTGTAAGTATTAATCTTCTAACCTCTGGTCACACCCAAAGCTGAATCTGCAGCTCCATGCTCCTAGGATGCAATGTAGCAGAGAGTAATGCATGCTGGGAGCTCAGCTACACTACGGGGTCACTCTGCCATTTCAGTTCTGAGGGATCCAGCCTGCAGAATGTGACTGGAGTATAAGATATTGTCTAACTTAAAGGAGTCCTCCAGCTTTTAAGGATTCCTTGACCCTTTAAGAAGGACCTGTGCTCCTGGATAAGATGTTATATAACTAGGTCTGTGTCTCGTAGATAAACTTTATTGTGCACATCAAGATCCTGAATCTTCTACATCTGAAGCTGAAGGCGCAGCAGCTGAAGTTTACAGACTACAAATACAGGTAGGACAGAAAAGTCACCCCTGAGGTCTGACGGTGAGCGCCATCTAGTGGATGTAGTAATTTACACGGGTCCCTGCCCCTGAGGAACTCAATACAGATGCAAAATCCATGACTATAGTGACAGAATCAGATTTAATGCTCCTCGGGGGCGGAGTCTATCTTTAATGAAGATCGACTATTCTGTACTATATCATGGTTTATTGGGAAATTTAGAGTTGACTAAGAGGGTGCCCCTTACCATACCCCTTTTAGCAGGAGCCACATACATGGACGTGCATGTATTGAAACTGTTGGAGGACCAGTAGAACCCGCAGCCCGGGGTGGATCATTGAAACCAATAGATGCTGTGTACAGTTTTTACATCACACACTAGAGGTCCCCCTCTAGTTAATTTTTGGGGCCCTATGATCTGAAATCCGATTGTGGAATCTGGAAGGAACAATATTGGGGTACTAAAAGTCCACTGCTGAGAACTCTGCTGCCTGTAGGACCTGGAAAATCTGTATTATTTGTGCACTGGCCCTTTAACTGCACAGTTAATCAGGGGAGGGGCTAAAATGTACTCGTGGGTTGGCTTTAGTGATGTCATTAGGACAAGCGGCTTCCACTGCTGGGACACCATACCCTAGTTTTTTGTAAATGTTGACCCACTACGTCTCTTTGATATCTCCTATTTTGCTTTTAAGGCTTGCCAAAGCGACGCTCATCCTCATCCCGCTCCTGGGGACTCACGAGGTCTTGTTCACCTTCATCAGTGATGAGCACATCAATGGTTTGACCAAGCATGTTCTGCTCTTCATCCATCTGACCCTGAGCTCCATCCAGGTGACCTCATCTGACAACCAGGGCTTTAGAGTTAAGAGAATCCTAAGAGTAGTGACCATACTGCCCCCTAGCCACACCCCCTAGGGGCAGCACTGTATCTAATATATGCCCCGTCTCCACCCCCTGACTCTTTATCACTCTGGACTCTTCTATTAAAGGAATATCCTATGATAAAAAATGAAAATTAGACATCATATAGAACGTGACGACCTCTTTCTAACAAACCTGGAACCAGCCCGGTACCTCTCACGGATCTCCTCATTCATTGCTCCTAAGGGGCGTGTCCTTCCTCAGGGGGCGTGTCCTTTCTACTGCAGTCGAATGACGGAATTGAGCATGTGTTCAAGAGAAATACAGAAAAGAGCAGGTGGCGCTATACAGATAGATGTCAGTGAATCAGCACTATACTCCAGGTGCTGGTCTGAGAAATGTAGAATATTTTTTGTGAGACAGCCCCTTTAACAATATGTTTTCCATTCTTCGCAGGGCTTTGTGGTTGCCTATTTATACTGCTTTACTAATGGAGAGGTAAGTCTACGTGTATGCATTTATGCTCTGGTCACACCCAAAGCGGCAGTGAAAATGATGCTGCTTTCCTGTTACTAGCTTGTGTCATATTGTGGGAGCCATGAATAACTGAGGATTTTAGGTCTATTGCCAGGGATAGCGAGCTAAAAATAATAACTTTTGCTTTGGATGTGAATAGAGTATAACACAATACTAGGCATGCAATATTGGTAACATAAGCCATTTGTAATGCTGGCTCGCGTGCGCACCCTGCATCCCGTGTCATAAGCTGGAGTTCTTGTCAGCGACATCTTCTAACCTGAAGAAAGATCATCCCAGGTGATTCTCGCTTTAAGGCTCCGTAGGCGCAGAGCTGAGGCAGTAAATGCCTTCCTGCAGATAGTCAGGAGATTTATTCTTCATCAGTGAAAAGGTCAATTAGTCGTCTTCCTCACTGAGCCATAAAAACATTAATTACCAGGTTACTGTACGGTATTATCTCATGAAGACTCAGGGAGGTAAAACCCTGCACACAGTAATACGAGGCCTTATACAAGAACAAGCCTCAGGATAGAATAAGAAGGCTAGGAGCACCCTGAGGATCGGCGCTCAGTCAAGGGGATACATAAAAAAATAATTATATTCCATGACTTCCAATAAGTAAGGAAAATGGTCTGAAGAATTCATCATTTATCTGCTTTGCTTCATTTCTGACTTCTTTTTTCCTAGACAGAATACCGTGGTAGACTATGTGTAGCCTCCTATGTACACGAATATAACTACTATAATACTGCCTCCTATGTACAAGAATAGAACTACTATAATACTGCCTCCTATGTACAAGAATATAACTACTATAATACTGCTCCTATGTACATGAATATAACTACTATAATACTGCCTCCTATGTACAATAATATAACTACTATAATACTGCTCCTATGTACAAGAATATAACTATTATAATACTGCCTCCTATGTACAAGAATATAACTACTATAATACTGATCCTATGTACAAGAATATAACTACTATAATACTGCTCCTATGTACAAGAATATAACTACTATAATACTGCTCCTATGTACAAGAATATAACTACTATAATACTGCCTCCTATGTACAAGAATATAACTACTATAATACTGCTCCTATGTACAAGAATATAACTACTATAATACTGCTCCTATGTACAAGAATATAACTACTATAATACTGCTCCTATGTACAAGAATATAACTACTATAATACTGCTCCTATGTACAAGAATATAACTACTATAATACTGCTCCTATGTACAAGAATATAACTACTATAATACTGCTCCTATGTACAAGAATATAACTACTATAATACTGCCTCCTATGTACAAGAATATAACTACTATAATACTGCCTCCTATGTACAAGAATATAACTACTATAATACTGCTCCTATGTACAAGAATATAACTACTATAATACTGCTCCTATGTACAAGAATATAACTACTATAATACTGCTCCTATGTACAAGAATATAACTACTATAATACTGCCTCCTATGTACAAGAATATAACTACTATAATACTGCTCCTATGTACAAGAATATAACTACTATAATACTGCTCCTATGTACAAGAATATAACTACTATAATACTGCTCCTATGTACAAGAATATAACTACTATAATACTGCTCCTATGTACAAGAATATAACTACTATAATACTGCTCCTATGTACAAGAATATAACTACTATAATACTGCTCCTATGTACAAGAATATAACTACTATAATACTGCTCCTATGTACAAGAATATAACTACTATAATACTGCTCCTATTACAAGAATATAACTACTATACTACTGCTCCTATGTACAAGAATATAACTACTATAATACGCCCTATGTACAAGAATATACTCTATAATACTGCCTCCCTATGTACAAGATAACTACTATAATACTGCTCCTATGTACAAGAATATAACTACTATAATACTGCTCCTAGTACAAGAATATAACTACATAATACTGCTCCTATGTTACAAGAATATACTACTATAATACTGCTCCTATGTCAAGAATATAACTCTATAATACTGCCTCCTATGTACAAAGAATATAACTACTATAATACTGGCCTCCTATGTACAAGAATATAACTACTATAATACTGCTCCTATGTACAAGGAATATAACTACTATAATACTGCCTCCTATGTACAAGAATATAACTACTATAATACTGCTCCTATGTACAAGAATATAACTACTATACTACTGCTCCTATGTACAAGAATATACTACATAATACTGCTCCTATGTACAAGAATATAACTACTATAATACTGCCTCCTATGTACAAGAATATAACTACTATAATACTGCTCCTATGTACAAGAATATAACTACTATAATACTGCCTCCTATGTACAAGAATATAACTACTATAATACTGCCTCCTATGTACAAGAATATAACTACTATAATACTGCCCTATGTACAAGAAAATAACTACTATAATACTCCTATGTACAAGAATATAACTACTATAATACTGCCTCCTATGTACAAGAATATAACTACTATAATACTGCTCCTATGTACAAGAATATAACTACTATAATACTGCTCCTATATACAAGAATATAACTACTATAATACTGCCTCCTATGTACAAGAATATAACTACTATAATACTGCTCCTATGTACAAGAATATAACTACTACTATACTGCCTCCTATGTACAAGAATATAACTACTATAATACTGCTCCTATGTACAAGAATATAACTACTATAATACTGCCTCCTATGTACAAGAATATAACTACTATAATACTGCCCCTATGTACAAGAAATTAACTATGTACAAGAATATAACTACTATAATACTGCCTCCTATGTACAAGAATATAACTACTATAATACTGCCTCCTATGTACAAGAATATAACTACTATAATACTGCCTCCTATGTACAAGAATATAACTACTATAATACTGCTCCTATGTACAAGAATATAACTACTATAATACTGCTCCTATGTACAAGAATATAACTACTATAATACTGCCTCCTATGTACAAGAATATAACTACTATAATACTGCTCCCTATGTACAAGAATATAACTACTATAATACTGCCTCCTATGTACAAGAATATAACTACTATAATACTGCTCCTATGTACAAGAATATAACTACTATAATACTGCCTCCTATGTACAAGAATATAACTACTATAATACTGCTCCTATGTACAAGAATATAACTACTATAATACTGCTCCTATGTACAAGAATATAACTACTATAATACTGCTCCTATGTACAAGAATATAACTACTACTAATACTGCTCCTATGTACAAGAATATAACTACTATAATACTGCCTCCTATGTACAAGAATATAACTACTATAATACTGCTCCTATGTACAAGAATATAACTACTATATACTGCTCCTATGTACAAGAATATAACTACTATAATACTGCTCCTATGTACAAGAATATAACTACTATAATACTGCTCCTATGTACAAGAATATAACTACTATAATACTGCTCCTATGTACAAGAATATAACTACTATAATACTGCTCCTATGTACAAGACTATAACTACTATAATACTGCTCCTATGTACAAGAATATAACTACTATAATACTGCCTCCTATGTACAAGAATATAACTACTATAATACTGCTCCTATGTACAAGAATATAACTACTATAATACTGCTCCTATGTACAAGAATATAACTACTATAATACTGCTCCTATGTACAAGAATATAACTACTATAATACTGCTCCTATGTACAAGAATATAACTACTATAATACTGCCTCCTATGTACAAGAATATAACTACTATAATACTGCTCCTATGTACAAGAATATAACTACTATAATACTGCTCCTATGTACAAGAATATAACTACTATAATACTGCTCCTATGTACAAGAATATAACTACTATAATACTGCCTCCTATGTACAAGAATATAACTGCTATAATACTGCTCCTATGTACAAGAATATAACTACTATAATACTGCCTCCTATGTACAAGATTATAACTACTTTAATACTGCTCCTATGTACAAGAATATACCTTGCTATAATACTGCTCCTATGTACAAGACCCTATAACTACTATAATACTGCCTCCTATGTACAAGATTATAACTACTTTAATACTGCTCCTATGTACAAGAATATAACTGCTTATAATACTGCTCCTATGTACAAGAATATAACATATATAATACTGCCTCCTATGTACAAGATATAACTACTTTAATACTGCCTCTATGTACAAGAATATAAACTACTATAATACTGCTCCCTATGTACAAGAATATAACTACTATAATACTGCCTCCTATGTACAAGAATTATAACTACTTATAATACTGCTCCTATGTACAAGAATATAACTACTATAATACTGCTCCTATGTACAAGATTATAACTACTATCAATACTGCTCCTATGTACAAGAATATAACTACTATATACTGCTTCTATGTACAAGAATATAACTACTATAATACTGCTCCTATGTACAAGAATATAACTACTATAATACTGCCTCCTATGTACAAGAATATAACTTCTATAATACTGCCTCCTATGTACAAGAATTTAACTACTATAATACTGCTCCTATGTACAAGAATATAACTACTATAATACTGCTCCTATGTACAATAATATAACTACTATAATACTGCCTCCTATGTACAAGAATATAACTACTATAATACTGCTCCTATGTACAAGAATATAAGTACTATAATACTGCTCCTATGTACAAGAATATAACTACTATAATACTGCCTCCTATGTACAAGATTATAACTACTTTAATAATGCTTTTAGGAACGTTAGGTCAGTGACGGTTAATGATCTGCTCACATCTTTGAGAACTGTGTTGCTAGCACATTTACGTTTTTTCTCATTGTCCTATTCACAGGTGAAAGCCGAGCTCCGGAAACAGTGGAACCTCTTTCTTCTCCAGTATTTTCCGTGTAAAAGTTGTTTTTTTCGTAATAAAGTGAAATACAAAACTCAAGTAGCAAAGAAGACGAAGAGTAAATTCTTCGCAGACAGAGGGAATAGCCAGGACGGTAAGAAGAACAGCAATGTGCAGCTCCTACAAGCAACAGTCAACACCTCCTCCGACCTGGGCCCCGAGAACAATGCCCCAGTGCAGTATTTTTCCAGGAGGAGTGTTTCAGAGAGCAGCGATGGGGGTTTGACTTTGGGGGAAACAATAGAGGAGACTGTAGAAATAAGTGAAATTTAAGATTATTGTAGGATGGAGTCGTAGCTGAGGTAGCCCCAAGGACAATCTTTGGAAGTTTTCAACAGTTTACAAAATTTCACCAGGAAAAATAAGAGCTTGTGAATAGAAGATGGACCATGGTTTAGAAGAACAAGGAGAACATCTTCTGTTTATCCACTGGAGGAGCAACTATTTCTTTGTGGCACCCTGTCTTCACTATTCAGTTATCTCACTATGTGACATAATGAATGTAATATACTATATATGACCTCATCGTCCTAGTGGAGAGAGCTACTGGCTTGTTGGGTCATCATGTGGTTATGAACATCAAAAAAATCCCTATAGAGGCCTACAGAAAATTAAGGTTGTTCTATTTCCACTACCCATTGTAACTTTTGAAGACTGAGATTGAGAAGGATTAAGATGTTCTGTAGACTTTTAGCAAACCCTATTGATGTTCTTTGCAATATGATGACCCATTTAAGATGTCACAAATACCACCAAATGACAGTAGAATGAAAATTAATGTATCATATAAGAGAGACTATTGACTTATGATGCATGACTTCTTCAATGCCTTCAACTCACTGTTTGTGATGCTTCTACCACCGTCATGAGTCAGGACCCAGCGTCTTTATAACACATGGTAGAGAAATCCACGTCTTACGGGTTCCAGACCAACGTCAAATTATTTTGGTCTCCATTCTGATGATCGAGCACCAGGATTTTGGGTGGTTGTATGATCAATGGTTTGCCAAATTCACAAAGCTATGGCTGGTGGAATTAATATTTGGTCTGGAACTAGTTTCAATGTACTCAGATAAGACCATGACCTCATAAGGCTCAATAAGAACTGCTGGTCCCTGACATGGTGCTCAATGTCTTGTGTGGAAAATATGTTGGCTTTCAATGCAAAATGCCTGTAGATCTGTCCCACAGCACCTCAACCCCAACTCATACCAAAATGGACTCACATCGGAAGCCTTCTTGACAAATGAGCCACCAGCTCTGATAGTACTGCTATGACCGCTATATGTTGATGACCTACGTATAAAATAGGTCATGAATATGAGATGGGTGGGACCTGACCCCCGGCACCCCCACTAGTCAGCAGAAGCAACAGCTTCTAGAAGTAAACAGAGTATGGAGCCGGTACACCAACAGTAGTGGCTGTTCCTGGATACTACAGCTGATGTTACAAGTCTATGGTGGAGGAGCATCAACTGCAGTACCAAGAGCGGCCACTAAATGCCGTATGGCTCTATAGTGCTCCTGCTCTGCACAGTGTTTACTTCTGGAACTCGTGGACAGCTGGTTGTGGGGGTCCCAGTTGTCAGACCCCCACTAATCTCATACCAATGACTTATTTTATGGATAGATCTTCACCATGTTAGTCACAGAAAAGCCTTTAAGGCAGCGTTACATTGCGTCACATTGATCTCTATGGTACTGTTATGTTGACATCTTATACCTGTTTAATGTCATAAATGCTGTATATGGTATTGTTCTCTAGTCACCTCCTGGCAGTATTGTGTGGGCCCTGTACAGTACTGTTATGTTTACATCTTATAGCAGTATAGCTACAGCAGATAGTCATGGTATGGCACTGCTATGGCAGTATTATCTTGTCAATATATGACTCTAAGGCACTCCGCGGTATTATTACATGAGTACAGTATGATACTGTTTAATAGGCATCTTGTGGCAGTATTTGGTCACCGTATGCTACTGGTATATTAACACCGAATTACAATATTGTAAGTCTACAGAATGGCACTTTTATGTAAGTATTGCAAGGTTATTGTAAGGTAGTGTTATGTGAATACTGTATGGTACTATTCTGTTCTGTAGGCACCTTTATGGCAGTATTGTATGGGAGCGTCATAGTGTTATAGAAACTGGTACTGATAAGTAAATACATTATAATACTTCTATGTGGGTACTATATAGCACTGTTATGTGGACACCTAATTGGCAGTAATATTGGGTACACCCAAAACCAGCAGGGGGTAGCGGCCTAAGAGCTAACGGGAAACCAGCAGACAAACCAAATATCCACCAGAAGCCTTCAGTGTTGTATTAGTCAGCTCTGCTGAATCTTACCGAAAACTGGGGTTTCCGCACCATTGAGCTGGTACAACTTGAACCATATGTGACATTTGTATTAACCTGTAATATAAACCAGTTATTAATATGTAAATATTCGGGGGGGGGGCTTCTTTTTTTTTTCAGATGTAAATTGTTTGTAAATCAAGCACAAAATTATTTTATGGACACAAAAAATAAAAAAAGGATTTTAAATACAACCGAATCATGTGTGACTGCTAATAAACCACTACTAAGGTTCTCATATTACTGTGTAGGTGTGAACAGAGAGGGCAGTACTATAGCAGTTATATTCTTGTACATAGGAGGCAGTGTTATAGTAGTTATATTCCTGTACAAAGGAGCAGTATTATAGTAGTTATATTCTTGTACATAGGAGGCAGTATTATAGTAGTTATATTCTTGTACACAGGAGCAGTATTATAGTAGTTATATTCATGCACATAGGAGCAGTATTATAGTAGTTATATTCTTGTACATAGGAGGCAGTATTATAGTAGTTATATTCTTGTACATAGGAGGCAGTATTATAGTAGTTATATTCTTGTACATAGGAGCAGTATTATAGTAGTTATATTCCTGTACATAGGAGCAGTATTATAGTAGTTATATTCTTATACATAGGAGCAGTATTATAGTAGTTATATTCTTGTACATAGGAGGCGGTATTATAGTAGTTATATTCTTGTGCATAGAAGCAGTATTATAGTAGTTATATTCTTGTGCATAGGAGCAATATTATAGTAGTTATATTCTTGTACATAGGGGGCAGTATTATAGTAGTTATAGTCTTGTGCATAGAAGCAGTATTATAGTAGTTATATTCTTGTACATAGGAGCAGTATTATAGTAGTTATATTTTTGTACATAGGAGGCAGTATTATAGTAGTTATATTCTTGTACATAGGAGGCAGTATTATAGTAGTTATATTCCTGTACAAAGGAGCAGTATTATAGTAGGTATATTCTTGTACATAGGAGCAGTATTATAGTAGATATATTCTTGTACATAGAAGCAGTATTATAGTAGTTATATTCTTGTACATAGGGGCAGTATTATAGTAGTTATATTCTTGTACATAGGAGCGGTATTATAGTAGTTATATACTTGTACATAGGAGCAGTATTATAGTAGTTATATTCTTGTACATAGGATCAGTATTATAGCAGTTATATTTTTGTACATAGGAGACAGTATTGTAGTAGTTATATTCTTGTACATAGGAGCAGTATTGTAGTAGTTATATTCTTGTACATAGAAGCAGTATTATAGTAGTTATATTCTTGTACATAGGAGCAGTATTATAGTACATAGGTGATAGTATTATAGTACTTATATTTTTCCACATAGAGTGCGGTATTATAGTAAATATTTCTGTAAATGTACCATATTACTTGGTTAAGCTTTTTACATGATTTGTCAGTGTTGTTCTCTATTTAATTATCCCCCTTTTCTCAGGCAGTCGTTGCAGGTAGGGAACTGATGAGCTCCAGATAATAAGCCAGTTTTTGTAAAGAGATCTAATTAGTAGAACTAATTGCAAAATGGGTCATTTGACAGCTCGGCATTGTCTGTATATCTGACCTCAGTGCACAGATGGCGATTTAATCCACCTAGGCTTGGGTTTAGTCCTTGTGCACTGGAAGATTTCTAAGCTGATTACGCTCCAGGTTCTTGTGTGTGAAGATGATAATCATGTTGCCTTCAATAATGATGAACGACAGCTATGTAATCACACCTAGTCTACAGTTTCTCCATGCTCTGTGACAGAGGTGCTCTGAGTTCTTCTGTAATATTTGTGTCCCCTTCGCCCAAGAACGGAAATATCAAAGTTTAAAAAAGTTTCCATCAGATTCACATAGGGGCTAACATAATCATACTCCCCATGTCCTAGTCGTACTACATATGAAGATACTTACACATTGGATTATTGTAAATTCTGAAGCATTGAGCATTTAGAATTATATATTTTAACCCACGTTCCCAGTACACTAGAAGAACCCCACCAAAGGGCTTGGGGACCCTACTTGAATCTTATTGGAAGCTGCAAATCATCTTTGTGCCCAAATCTATTTCTGAGCTTACGTTTGGCTTGTGCTTCTAGTTACTAGCCAACAAGCTGATCTGCAGTAAAAAGGAAAAGGTGAATAAATTATGTTCAGATTTTTCAAAAATGCTGACCATTGCCCTTTCGGTGAACGGGTGACCTGAATACCTAGTCCCATATGGGCCTCCGGTATGACTGACTATGGTTGTGATTTCCTGTAGAGTTTATGTATGGCAAACTGCCGACTGAGCCTTCATGGGTAGGAGGCACTTTATCATGAGATGCTCAAAACCCTCTTTTGATGAGTCTGTATATTTATAACTTTTCCATTGTTGCGGCCCCTTTATTTTTGAAGATCAGCAATTATGAAAAATGAGAATTTAATGCAGCTTTCACGAGAGACTGAAGTTGTCCTCTTACTATCGTGAATAAGTTTGATGGAGACTTTGCAGGCGCCAATCAACAAGTCAATTGTTTCTAGATGCGGTGACAAACAATTTTGGTTAAGGTTTGATTGGGTTCAGAATGACAATGATTGCTACCATTTTATTTCATTTTCTTCTCTCAGAAATCTCCATTCATTATTCTTGAGTTGCATTTTCTAGTTTATTTGCTTTTTTCAATTGTTTGTGGCTCTGTTCACTCCTTCATGGCTGAAAACATATGAACAAGGAGACAACTTATCTACTCCACAACTTCCAAAGTGTTTGATGGTGAGGCAGATTTGTAGTCAATAAAGCTTCTTTACTGTATGCATGATGGAGTACCGCTAGCAGGACAGGTGGTGACGTTAGTTTTTTGAAAGGGGCCACATTACAAATTTTTCTTGAGAAAATAGTCTTCTTCTTGAGCCTACATGGTTTCATGGTCTCCATGGACCTATTTTGTTCCTGTTCTTCCACATTTTGAGGCCTAATTGTCTTCTCCAAGAAGTTCAAACTTTGAAAAATATATCAAAAATAAGATATAGGTCCCATTGACATCAAGGTATTTCTGACTCTTCCACTTTGAATCTAATTGCCTTCTCCATGGAGCTTGGTCTTCCCATATAATGTCCTAATGACATTTTAGATCCCACATTTAGGAGATCAGCCCTACCATAAGTATTTTTGTTCAAAAGGATCTTAATGCAAGGAAGGTAGGAAATATTAGGGAAGTTTGTGCTCTCCCTTGTCCCCAGATCCACGAGAGGTGTATGGGAGAGGGCATCTCTTGAAGGTCATATTAAAGAAGCCTGAGTTCCAAATGATTTGTTGAAGGCCCAAGGTGTTAAATGTTTTCCTGCCAATACAATGTGTTGGCCTGAAAATGTTATTTCTTGGAAACCCTATATTTGAAATGATCTCTGAAGGTCTTTTTAATATAATGTAAAAATTGTAAAAGTAAACCCAATATAAAGCATTAAAGAGCAATTCCCAGGTTATGGCTACGATCATCTGCACCTAACTTGGCCATTTGACCACCATCTTGATGGAGTTTATTTTGCTAAGTCCAAATATAGCTCGAGACTTGAGTCTACTCAAATGTGAACAACCCATAGACTAATCTTGAGTCAATTGTAGATTAATTATGGTGAAAGAAATAAAACCTATCATCTTGTCTCCTATATGCAAAACTTACTGAGTTCATGTTGGAGCTATACATCCACTGAGACCATCGGGGTGTAGACATAGTTTTCATGAAGATTTACTTTTAGACCAAAAGATTAGTTGTTGTTAAAAACAATATATGTGAGGCAGGTGGCAATGGATTTCCTCTTTTGCTAAGGTATTCCAAGGATAAAATTGGTTTTGACAGTCTTTGGTGGAACCTCCATCATAGATGAGTCTGTTCCTGAGAAATAATATCCCACAATGTAAGAGCATGATTCTTAAGAACAATGTAATCCAAAAAAATAGCCAAAAACAATAGCACCATCAGTATCCATAACCTACCAGATGGTAACAACCAGGGTGGCAATCCATTTACAATCTCAAAGTATACAGAATTTTACATGTGTTCCATCACCATTATCCTAAACCTCCAATAATTAATCATCTGAAACCCTTTAGAGTGAAAATTTTGCTTGGTTGGTAATTTTGACCATTGTAAGCCGCTAAGGGGTATTGGGATACATGTTTTGTTTGACCTTACCATGATTGCAGCATACTACAACCGAACCTCCTCCATGAAGAGTTCCAGTAAGTGGCATCCATCACTTGTATCTTTATTAGCCATCTTACATCACTACCACTGACCCTTTTGGGTGAGGCCACAGGGGACGGCACTGACACATGATGGGTTTACGGAAAAATCTTGTGGCAATTAATCAATTCAAAAACTGCAGTGGGCACATGTCTTAAAGGGGTTTCCCGCTAGTATATGCCATCATTGTCAGATAGGTGTGGGTCGCACCTCTGGAACATTCTCTTATCTCCAGAATGGGGCCCTTGAAATGAAGAAGCTAACACCACACCACCACGTGCACTCCATTCACTGCTATGGGAGTACCGAAAATAAATGGGCAAGTGCGCTGAGCTATTTTCTTAAGTCTCATAACAGTGGATGGAAAGAGTACTATGCCTGCACGGCCACCTCTCCATTCACCTCTATGAGACTGCCATAAATAGCCAAGCCTGCACTGGGCAATTTTCAGATCTTCCACAGAGTTGAACGAAGGATGGACGCACATGCATGACTACTCTCTGTTCACTTCAGAGGTCCCATTCTAGAGAGAGGACCGAGTCTCACAATGACCAAGCGCTATACAATGTTTAAATAATACTACTATGCAATCAGTGTTCAGATTTGTGGTGTTCACCTCTGGTGCCAGGCCAAGTGACACTCTTTAAGGCAAGCCATGGGGTTGCCTACTTAGAACCAGAAAGGTGGCCTATAGCTGCTATTACAGGATCTGCACAGTGCATTATAGAAGAAGGGCCTTTGTTATAGTCAGATTCCATATCAAAGGCTCCAGATATAGGTTTCATAAGGCTGGGTTCACATCTGTGGTTTTATCTCCGGCAGAGGAACAGACTACCGGAGTTTACTGGATCTGGCACAGCTGGCTACCACCGCACATCGCTGAATCCCCATTCAATGCAATAGGATCCAACAGCGTTCCGAACACTTACCGGCATATGTGGCGACTTTCAGACAGACAAAAAATGCTGCATGTAGCATATTTTGTCCGGCTGAGGGTTGGCATGTACACCAGGTTCAGTGAATTCTGGCAGTCTGTTTCCCGATGGAACAGACTGCCGAAATTAAGGATGCAGATGTGAACCCAACCTAAGCCACTGCATCAGCTTTACCATCCCTATTAATGTCGTTAACCGTGAGGACCCATGTCATGTGATCAACACACTTTATCAATTACCTTACCTGATTTTCTGAAGTAATGCAATGTCACAAAGCGAGTATCATTGTCTGCATGATGCTTAAACCTCAGTAATCCTAACAAGCCTTATCTGGATTTAGAGGGAGGCAGAATATTCAGCTCATTACCTCCTTGAGTTTTACAAGTAAGACAATAGAAAAATTCTAGAACATTGTTCCTTCATCATGGGCAATAGCAAAAGCAGTGCCCTATCTAAAGAGATTCTAGAAGAACTTCAGTTGAACACTAAATTTACCCAGGAAGAGTTGTGCACTTGGTATCAGTCCTTCTTAAAGGAATGTCCGAGTGGAAAGATCTCCAAACAGCAGTTTGAAAATATCTACTCAAAATTCTTTCCGGATGCTGATCCAAAAGCATATGCCCAGCATGTCTTCAGAAGCTTCGATGCCAACAACGATGGGACGCTGGACTTTAAGGAATACATGATTGCTCTTCATATGACCTCATCTGGGAAAACTAACCAAAAACTAGAGTGGGCATTCTGCTTATATGATGTAGACGGAAATGGGACCATCAGTAAACCAGAAGTTCTTGAAATCATCACGGTAAAGTATTTCTCCTCTGGTCCTTCATTCTTAGCACCAGCAGTAATCTAGACGTCATACACACCGAAGATGAGGATCTTGTAAATCCAAATGACCCCAAATCCTAAACTAATTAAAGAAAGGGTCAGGGAAAAATGTGCTCTGCACTTTGGGACTTCGGTATTTTAATATTGTATTTAAACCATAGATCTTCAAGTTCCACCAACCATATGGCAGTATATTTAAAAATATATATATATAATTTTGAAAACATCGAGAAAATTTTAAAATGTTTAATTCTATACATTAACACACACAGTAAATCACAGAAAATCTACAGCTGCTGTTGGTGGAATTACGCACATGAAAGGCTTTAAGGAATCTTAGTTAATTGCTTCATAAAATCAATCGTAAATCAGGCAGGTTATAAGAAGACAGAAAGAACAAACCATTCAAAGTCTCCTGGATTTTTTTTTTTTACATACTTATGGACATGAAGTTATTACAATTTGATTTTGGAATATTTAGATCTTATTTGAAGTAAATTAAGTTATTTTTCATAGTCCTCTAAGGAGCTGAAAATTCTTAAACTTATTTTACTTAACTTATTCACATTTGTATTTTCAACCTGTTTTAATTGAAAAAATATTTTATTATAAAAAAATTCAATGTAATATTATTTAACATAAAACAGTAAATTAAATTCTTTCCAAGGTTAATAGATACACAGTAAAATTCTAATTAGCTTGTAAACTGACCGGAGGGCAGAGATTTATTGTGGACTAATTGTTTCTGTACGGAAAGAAATTGCATTTCTCATTAGTCAGAGACTAATTAACATGAACCCATTGTAATAAAAGTCTCATTACTCTTAGAAATGTCAATTTAAGTTATCTCAAATGTCTACAAACTTAAATAAAAAAAGAAACAAAAATAATAAACAACAAAAAATATATCCTGCCATCTTTAAATTACAATATTGTGATGATGATCACTATGGCTCTAAGTGTATTATTTTACACTATATATGAACACACATTATTTTATTGTATTATCTTATATTACATTTATGTTATGTTTTTTATTTGTTTCTCTTTTTTCTTCCCTCTATGACTGTGTACACAGACGTAGCTGTCAATCACTGATAGCTCCGCCTCCTTGACTTCGAAGCCCAGAAAGAGCAAGAATATTAATGAATAAATTACAGGTTTTACCCAATCTTTTCCCACAAAACTATATATAAATCTGCTCAGCTCCACCTGCGCTATAACATGCGGCCTGTAGCTCAGACATCATGGTCAATGTGACCGGTTCTTTTAATATGTAAATAAATGTAGTTCCATATGACAATATCGAATGCCCTTAGATTGTATTATATAGGAATTTCTTATTCCCTTTTTCATATTCACAAAAAATGTATTATTTTTCCTAAGGCATCCATCCAACCATTCTACTCTGCTCATGCTCTTCATGAAAATTGACCAATTTCCATTAGAAACTTTTTCAATTACTATTGTTTTTAGAATTCATAAGCCTTCTACATTAAATTAGTCAAAAATTAAGACAAACATTTCTGACTAACCTGCACTAACCTTATTATATTGATTTTATTTACTTGTATTTTGAGAAAATGCACAGTTTTTGCTTTTTTTAGGCAATATTCAAAATGATAAATGTTGAAGATCAAAAACATCTTCCAGATGATGAAAACAGTCCAGAGAAGAGAACTAATAAAATATGGGACTTCTTTGGCAAGAAAAATGATGGTAATGTTTATACTGTAGATATTGTCTTATCATTATCAATCTAACCTTGTATTCACATTAACATGACCCACAAGTCTGTTGTACCAAGACAGTGCTCAATTGAAGCTTTAGCTCTTTACTTAATGACCAGAGCATTTTATCCTACATTAAGGAGACCAACCAAGAATGGTCAATGATGTCTGGTGGATTCTCAGCTACCACAAGTTATATGGTCACACAATGGGCACCATTCAATGTATGAGCCATGAAGGGTCTATAGAAGTCAATAGTCCTATGAAAAGTTAATTTAGCTTAGGGAACACCAAGTATTTATTCATATCTTTATTGATTGGTTGACAAAATGGCTATCAATAATTATGAATAAGGAATGGTAAGAACGTGGAATAGCCTACCCTTTAAAGATGACTTGACATAGTGATAGTTCTCTAAAATGTCTTCTTAGTCCTCTTTATAGTGTTTCCAAGATATTTCAGCTTGGAATAGGAGTCTATAAAGTGCAGAGCTGACTTGGATCCAGATTCCACCACGTGTGTAGTCCTCTCCATCAAAGCCTATGAGAGTTATGAAAATAGCTTAACAAGTTACTCTTTTAGACATCAAAAGAGAGAGTCCTGTGCAAATAAGGGCCCCCACTCAGCAGCTTCATGTCAGTTCGCGGCCATCTGGGGAGGAGGGAAGGATGAATTTTCGAGGTCCACAAGGATCTTAGGGTGGTGGAGCCCAAGTTTACATTTCCCATGTGCACCCCTTTAATCTAACTATGGAGATAGGCCTTGTTCTTGCCATCATTCTAGATCCTCTTTGTAGGACATTCTAAGATCCATCACTTGGAGGTTGCAGTGTTGGGAACTGTTCTTTATGATAGGATTTTGCATATATTTGCACACCCCTACCCCAATTTGGTTAAGTCTACTTGCACAGTATATTATAATCTGTTATAAAATATTGACCACTGGATCTGTAAGCCCATATATAAAACCTATTCATATAACCAAAGTACTTTCTATTCACAGACAAACTCACAGAAGGGGAATTTATTCAGGGAATCATGAATAATAAAGAAATCCTACGTTTGATCCAGTTTGAACCTCAAAAAGTCAAGGAAAAACTAAAAGAAAAGAAATAATAAATCGTGAGCCCCTCACCCTACATCAAAGACTGTGAATCACTACTACAGCCCCATCATCCCGACCACTGTATCTCCTGGGACGACATAGACTGATATGAAACACTTGTCCTCCTTAAACTTCCCTTCCACCAAGTAGTGATACGTGTGTCCCGTAACGCTGCGCCCTCATAATTAGACTAACCAATAATCCATGGATTACATCAGTAGTCTTATACACTGAAGGTCACTCCATAAGCAAGTTGAATCCGCAACAGAATGAAGGTGCTGAAGACAAAAGGAGAAAATACAAATTCAAATCAAAAATGTTTTCTCTGTTGTTCCAAATTTTTAAAATCATTTTTGTTTTATTGATTTTTTTTATTTCCTTTTGCTTATTAGCAAAAAAAAAATGTGCATTAGATTATTTTTTTTAAGATTTTAGTGGTACATGTCAAAAACAACCATCCCAGTCAAGAAATATTTGAGTATTAACACAGATGATTTTTTTTAAAGTACGAATGATGTAGTTATTATAAATATATATATATAATTATATTATATAATATTATATTATAATTATTGATAATGTACTAAAATTGAAGGCAAAAATAGAAAAACTGATAAAGTGAAATCCTTAAACAAGTTATAACCGTAGTATTTAATAGAGATCAACTGGTTGAAAGTTTTTTGTGAAATTATTTAAAAAAGAAATTCTAAATGAATTTGTTTTGGAAAATAAAATTGTAATTGCATGAAAATTGTACAAGCAAAAATAAAATATTTTAATTAAAATTAGAAATTTTGGGAATTTTGTTGATGGGCATTTACAGGTACACTGTAAGGTACTGGATGTAAAACACTCAAGCCTGATATTCCTCAATTTCCTTCAGACCTTCTGTTTAGGTGCATCTCCTCATCCTACCCTGGCCAAGTTCCATCCATTGCTACACCGTAAGACTTTTCACCAGGTACTTTCAATTTATTGAGTTTATTGTCCCCCTTACTCAGAGCATAAACTAAGAACATGAGTTTTACAGAGGGGGTTTGTTCTACACCTTTAGTCTCATAGGGTATGTTCAGAGTGAGGGTTTATGGTTTCTAAACAGACCTACAGGAACCCCAATGAATCAGAAGCCTTCACTTTTTTAAGGCCCTCAGCATGGACGTGATGATCTATCGTGCCTATTTGAACTGTATTAGGACATCTCTTTACTAGGATAGTTTACTTTTTTACTAATATACCTACAGGAGTCTGATCCTAAGAATAAACTTAAGCTTTTATTTAGGTTTTATCTTAACTCCCTCACAACCCATGGGGTATATACCATTAGAACAAGAAGATTTCATTGCCTAGAACTCCTTAAGACTAGGGATGAGCGAACTCGAACTGTATAGTTCGGGTTCGTACCGAATTTTGGGGTGTCCGTGACACGGACCCGAACCCGGACATTTTCGTAAAAGTCCGGGTTCGGGTTCGGTGTTCGTCGCTTTCTTGGCGCTTTTGTGACGCTTTCTTGGCGCTTTTTGAAAGGCTGCAAAGCAGCCAATCAACAAGCGTCATACTACTTGCCCCAAGAGGCCATCACAGCCATGCCTACTATTGGCATGGCTGTGATTGGCCAGAGCACCATGTGACCCAGCCTCTATTTAAGCTGGAGTCACATAGCGCCGCCCGTCACTCTGCTCTGATTAGCGTAGGGAGAGGTTGCGGCTGCGACAGTAGGGCGAGATTAGGCAGATTAACTCCTCCAAAGGACTTGATTAACTGATCGATCTGCAGCTGTGGATCATTGAGCTGCTGATCCTCAATTGCTCACTGTTTTTAGGCTGCCCAGACCGTTTGTCAGTCACATTTTTCTGGGGTGATCGGCGGCCATTTTGTGTCTTGTGGTGCGCCAGCACAAGCTGCGACCAAGTGCATTTAACCCTCAATGGTGTGGTTGTTTTTTGGCTAAAGCCTACATCAGGGTGAAGCTGTCACACCAAGTGCATTTAACCAGCAATAGTCTGTTCATTTTTTGGCCATATACAAAATCAGGGGCAAGCTGCGCCTGTCACCAAGTGCATTTAACCCTCAATGGTGTGGTTGTTTTTTGGCTAAAGCCTACATCAGGGTGAAGCTGTCACACCAAGTGCATTTAACCAGCAATAGTCTGTTCATTTTTTGGCCATATACTAAATCAGGGGCAAGCTGCGCCTGTCACCAAGTGCATTTAACCCTCAATGGTGTGGTTGTTTTTTGGCTAAAGCCTACATCAGGGTGAAGCTGTCACACCAAGTGCATTTAACCAGCAATAGTCTGTTTATTTTTTGGCCATATCCCAGTCTAATTCTGTCACTAAATCCATACCGGTCACCCAGCGCCTAAATACTAGGCCTCAAATTTATATCCCGCTAAATCTGTCCTTAGTGCTGTAGCTGGGCGAGTTATTTAGTGTCCGTTCAAGCACATTTCTTGTTCTGGGTTGAAATACAATTCCCAATTTAGCAATTTCATAATTTAGTGGTTTCTGCTATATCAGAGCTATTTGAAATCTATCCCTAAAAGGGTATATAATATTCAAGGTGCACATTGGGTCATTCAGAATAACTTCACACACACCCGCTACTGTGTATTTCCAAGTCTAATTCTGGCACTAAACCCATACCTGTCACCCAGCGCCTAAATACTAGGCCTCAAATTTATATCCAGCTAAATCTGTCCCTAGTGCTGTAGCTGGGCGAGTTATTTAGTGTCCGTTCAAGCACATTTCTTGTTCTGGGTTGAAATACAATTCCCAATTTAGCAATTTCATAATTTAGTGGTTTCTGCTATATCAGAGCTATTTGAAATCTATCCCTAAAAGGGTATATAATATTCAAGGTGCACATTGGGTCATTCAGAATAACTTCACACACACCCGCTACTGTGTATTTCCAAGTCTAATTCTGGCACTAAACCCATACCTGTCACCCAGCGCCTAAATACTAGGCCTCAAATTTATATCCCGCTAAATCTGTCCCTAGTGCTGTAGCTGGGCGAGTTATTTAGTGTCCGTTCAAGCACATTTCTTGTTCTGGGTTGAAATACAATTCCCAATTTAGCAATTTCATAATTTAGTGGTTTCTGCTATATCAGAGCTATTTGAAATCTATCCCTAAAAGGGTATATAATATTCAAGGTGCACATTGGGTCATTCAGAATAACTTCACACACACCCGCTACTGTGTATTTCCAAGTCTAATTCTGGCACTAAACCCATACCTGTCACCCAGCGCCTAAATACTAGGCCTCAAATTTATATCCAGCTAAATCTGTCCCTAGTGCTGTAGCTGGGCGAGTTATTTAGTGTCCGTTCAAGCACATTTCTTGTTCTGGGTTGAAATACAATTCCCAATTTAGCAATTTCATAATTTAGTGGTTTCTGCTATATCAGAGCTATTTGAAATCTATCCCTAAAAGGGTATATAATATTCAAGGTGCACATTGTGTCATTCAGAATAACTTCACACACACCCGCTACTGTGTATTTCCAAGTCTAATTCTGTCACTAAACCCATACCTGTCACCCAGCGCCTAAATACTAGGCCTCAAATTTATATCCTGCTAAATCTCTCGTTAACGCTGTCCTGTTGTGGCTGGGAAAGTTATTTAGTGTCCGTCAAAGCACATTTTTTGTTCTGGGTTGAAATACAATTCCCAATTTAGCAATTTAAAAATTTAGTGGTTTCTGCTGTATCAGAGCTATTTGAAATCTATCCCTAAAAGGGTATATAATATTCAAGGTGCACATAGGGTCATTCAGAATAACTTCACACACCCGCTACTGTGCATTTCCAAGTCTAATTCTGTCACTAAACCCATACCTGTCACCCAGCGCCTAAATACTAGGCCTCAAATTCATATCCAGCTAAATCTGTCGTTAGTGCTGTAGCTGGGCGAGTTATTTAGTGTCCGTTCAAGCACATTTCTTGTTCTGGGTTGAAATACAATTCCCAATTTAGCAATTTCATAATTTAGTGGTTTCTGCTATATCAGAGCTATTTGAAATCTATCCCTAAAAGGGTATATAATATTCAAGGTGCACATAGGGTCATTCAGAATAACTTCACACACACCCGCTACTGTGCATTTCCAAGTCTAATTCTGTCACTAAATCCATACCGGTCACCCAGCGCCTAAATACTAGGCCTCAAACGCAGCCGCCTGTCTACAGCCAATGTGGACAAGCTGACGTTCATAAAAATGAACCAGGCATGGATCCCACAGGATCTGTCCGTCCCTTGTCCAGATTAGACATTAACTACCTCCCCTTAACCATATATTATTGGACTCCAGGGCACTTCCTCATTCAATCCTATTTTTATTTTCATTTTACCATTATATTGCGAGGCTACCCAAAGTTGAATGAACCTCTCCTCTGTCTGGGTGCCGGGGCCTAAATATATGCCAATGGACTGTTCCAATGTTGGGTGACGTGAAGCCTGATTCTCTGCTATGACATGCAGACTGATTCTCTGCTGACATGAAGCCAGATCCTCTGTTACGGGACCTCTCTCCTCTGCCTGTGTGCTGGGCCTAAATTTATGAAAATGGACTCTTACAGTGGTGGGTGACGTGAAGCCTGATTCTCTGCTATGATATGAAGACTGATTCTCTGCTGACATGAAGCCAGATTGTCTGTTACGGGACCTCTCTCCTCTGCCTGGGTGCTGGGCCTAAATATATGCCAATGGACTGTTGCAGTGGTGGCTGACGTGAAGCCTCATTCTCTGCTATGACATGCAGACTGATTCTCTGCTGACATGAAGCCAGATTGTCTGTTACGGGACCTCTCTCCTCTGCCTGGGTGCTGGGTAGTGTTGAGCGCGAATATTCGAAAAGCAAATTTTTTTCGCGAATATCGCAACTTCGCGATTTCGCGAATATTTCGAATATAGTGCTATATATTCGTAAAAACGAATATTCGTTTTTTGTTTTTTCCCCCCCCCCCACAAAATTACAGTACACATATAATTGATTGTTTCCCAAAGGTCCAACAGCTCAGATCTTACTCACATTGCCTAGAAAGTGATTGAGGTGCGAATCTTCGTAAGGCGATGTTATTAGCGCACATGCGAATATCGGCACGTCCCAGAACAGAGGCAAAGGGCTTTGCATTCATACATTAGTGATTGAATTGAGCTGCGAATCTTCGTAAGGCGATTTTATTAGCGCACATGCGAATATCGGCACGTCCCAGAACAGAGGCAAAGGGCTTTGCATTCATACATTAGTGAATTGAGTTGCGAATCTTCGTAAGGCGATTTTATTAGCGCACATGCGAATATCTACACTTGTCCCAGAACAGAGGCAAAGGGCTTTGCATTCATACATTAGTGATTGAATTGAGCTGCGAATCTTCGTAAGGCGATTTTATTAACGCAAATGCAAATATCTACACTTGTCCCCAGAACAGAGAGGCAAAGGCCTGTGCATTCATATAGTATAGCACCATATTCGCGAATACGTAGAACTTCGTAAAATTCGATTTACGAATATTCGTATTTTTTATTTTACTTTCCACCTTACAGATTACATTGATCTGTACTCTGTCAACTACTGTCATCACCCCCCACTGTATCTCGATTGATTCCCAAAAGTCTCACATTCCCTAGAAAGTGATTGAGGTGCGAATCTTCGTAAGGCGATTTTATTAGCGCACATGCGAATATCTACACTTGTCCCAGAACAGAGGCAAAGGGCATTGCATTCATACATTAGTGATTGAATTGAGTTGCGAATCTTCGTAAGGCGATTTCATTAGCGCACATGTGAATTTTGCATAGCATATGTATTATGCGATAATTCGAATTATCGCATATGCGAAATAATAACGAATTTGAATAATCGCGAATATTTTACGAATATTCTTTCGAATATTCACAAAATTTCGCGAATTCGAATATGGGACATGCCGCTCAACACTAGTGCTGGGCCTAAATTTATGACAATGGACTGTTGCAGTGGTGGCTGACGTGAAGCCTCATTCTCTGCTATGACATGCAGACTGATTCTCTGCTGACATGAAGCCAGATTCTCTGTTACGGGACCTCTCTCCTCTGCCTGTGTGTGTGCTGGGCCTAAATATATGCCAATGGACTGTTGCAGTGGTGGCTGACGTGAAGCCTCATTCTCTGCTATGACATGCAGACTGATTCTCTGCTGACATGAAGCCAGATTCTCTGTTACGGGACCTCTCTCCTCTGCCTGTGTGTGTGCTGGGCCTAAATATATGCCAATGGACTGTTGCAGTGGTGGCTGACGTGAAGCCTCATTCTCTGCTATGACATGCAGACTAATTCTCTGCTGACATGAAGCCAGATTCTCTGTTACGGGACCTCTCTCCTCTGCCTGGGTTCCGGGGCCTAAATATCTGAGAATGGACTGTTCCAGTGGTGGGTGACGGGAAGCCAGATTCTCTGCTATGGAACCTCTCTCCAATTGATTTTGGTTAATTTTTATTTATTTAATTTTTATTTTAATTCATTTCCCTATCCACATTTGTTTGCAGGGGATTTACCTACATGTTGCTGCCTTTTGCAGCCCTCTAGCTCTTTCCTGGGCTGTTTTACAGCCTTTTTAGTGCCGAAAAGTTCGGGTCCCCATTGACTTCAATGGGGTTCGGGTTCGGGACGAAGTTCGGATCGGGTTCGGATCCCGAACCCGAACATTTCCGGGATGTTCGGCCGAACTTCTCGAACCCGAACATCCAGGTGTTCGCTCAACTCTACTTAAGACACTTCTGTACATTCTGATAAGTTAGACAAGTTACTTCTCATTGCTGCATCATGTGTCATGACTAGGGATGAGCGAACTCGAACTGTATAGTTCGGGTTCGTACCGAATTTTGGGGTGTCCGTGACACGGACCCGAACCCGGACATTTTCGTAAAAGTCCGGGTTCGGGTTCGGTGTTCGTCGCTTTCTTGGCGCTTTTGTGACGCTTTCTTGGCGCTTTTTGAAAGGCTGCAAAGCAGCCAATCAACAAGCGTCATACTACTTGCCCCAAGAGGCCATCACAGCCATGCCTACTATTGGCATGGCTGTGATTGGCCAGAGCACCATGTGACCCAGCCTCTATTTAAGCTGGAGTCACATAGCGCCGCCCGTCACTCTGCTCTGATTAGCGTAGGGAGAGGTTGCGGCTGCGACAGTAGGGCGAGATTAGGCAGATTAACTCCTCCAAAGGACTTGATTAACTGATCGATCTGCAGCTGTGGATCATTGAGCTGCTGATCCTCAATTGCTCACTGTTTTTAGGCTGCCCAGACCGTTTGTCAGTCACATTTTTCTGGGGTGATCGGCGGCCATTTTGTGTCTTGTGGTGCGCCAGCACAAGCTGCGACCAAGTGCATTTAACCCTCAATGGTGTGGTTGTTTTTTGGCTAAAGCCTACATCAGGGTGAAGCTGTCACACCAAGTGCATTTAACCAGCAATAGTCTGTTCATTTTTTGGCCATATACAAAATCAGGGGCAAGCTGCGCCTGTCACCAAGTGCATTTAACCCTCAATGGTGTGGTTGTTTTTTGGCTAAAGCCTACATCAGGGTGAAGCTGTCACACCAAGTGCATTTAACCAGCAATAGTCTGTTCATTTTTTGGCCATATACTAAATCAGGGGCAAGCTGCGCCTGTCACCAAGTGCATTTAACCCTCAATGGTGTGGTTGTTTTTTGGCTAAAGCCTACATCAGGGTGAAGCTGTCACACCAAGTGCATTTAACCAGCAATAGTCTGTTTATTTTTTGGCCATATCCCAGTCTAATTCTGTCACTAAATCCATACCGGTCACCCAGCGCCTAAATACTAGGCCTCAAATTTATATCCCGCTAAATCTGTCCTTAGTGCTGTAGCTGGGCGAGTTATTTAGTGTCCGTTCAAGCACATTTCTTGTTCTGGGTTGAAATACAATTCCCAATTTAGCAATTTCATAATTTAGTGGTTTCTGCTATATCAGAGCTATTTGAAATCTATCCCTAAAAGGGTATATAATATTCAAGGTGCACATTGGGTCATTCAGAATAACTTCACACACACCCGCTACTGTGTATTTCCAAGTCTAATTCTGGCACTAAACCCATACCTGTCACCCAGCGCCTAAATACTAGGCCTCAAATTTATATCCAGCTAAATCTGTCCCTAGTGCTGTAGCTGGGCGAGTTATTTAGTGTCCGTTCAAGCACATTTCTTGTTCTGGGTTGAAATACAATTCCCAATTTAGCAATTTCATAATTTAGTGGTTTCTGCTATATCAGAGCTATTTGAAATCTATCCCTAAAAGGGTATATAATATTCAAGGTGCACATTGGGTCATTCAGAATAACTTCACACACACCCGCTACTGTGTATTTCCAAGTCTAATTCTGGCACTAAACCCATACCTGTCACCCAGCGCCTAAATACTAGGCCTCAAATTTATATCCCGCTAAATCTGTCCCTAGTGCTGTAGCTGGGCGAGTTATTTAGTGTCCGTTCAAGCACATTTCTTGTTCTGGGTTGAAATACAATTCCCAATTTAGCAATTTCATAATTTAGTGGTTTCTGCTATATCAGAGCTATTTGAAATCTATCCCTAAAAGGGTATATAATATTCAAGGTGCACATTGGGTCATTCAGAATAACTTCACACACACCCGCTACTGTGTATTTCCAAGTCTAATTCTGTCACTAAACCCATACCTGTCACCCAGCGCCTAAATACTAGGCCTCAAATTTATATCCTGCTAAATCTCTCGTTAACGCTGTCCTGTTGTGGCTGGGAAAGTTATTTAGTGTCCGTCAAAGCACATTTTTTGTTCTGGGTTGAAATACAATTCCCAATTTAGCAATTTAAAAATTTAGTGGTTTCTGCTGTATCAGAGCTATTTGAAATCTATCCCTAAAAGGGTATATAATATTCAAGGTGCACATAGGGTCATTCAGAATAACTTCACACACCCGCTACTGTGCATTTCCAAGTCTAATTCTGTCACTAAACCCATACCTGTCACCCAGCGCCTAAATACTAGGCCTCAAATTCATATCCCGCTAAATCTGTCCTTAGTGCTGTAGCTGGGCGAGTTATTTAGTGTCCGTTCAAGCACATTTCTTGTTCTGGGTTGAAATACAATTCCCAATTTAGCAATTTCATAATTTAGTGGTTTCTGCTATATCAGAGCTATTTGAAATCTATCCCTAAAAGGGTATATAATATTCAAGGTGCACATTGGGTCATTCAGAATAACTTCACACACACCCGCTACTGTGTATTTCCAAGTCTAATTCTGGCACTAAACCCATACCTGTCACCCAGCGCCTAAATACTAGGCCTCAAATTTATATCCAGCTAAATCTGTCCCTAGTGCTGTAGCTGGGCGAGTTATTTAGTGTCCGTTCAAGCACATTTCTTGTTCTGGGTTGAAATACAATTCCCAATTTAGCAATTTCATAATTTAGTGGTTTCTGCTATATCAGAGCTATTTGAAATCTATCCCTAAAAGGGTATATAATATTCAAGGTGCACATTGGGTCATTCAGAATAACTTCACACACACCCGCTACTGTGTATTTCCAAGTCTAATTCTGGCACTAAACCCATACCTGTCACCCAGCGCCTAAATACTAGGCCTCAAATTTATATCCCGCTAAATCTGTCCCTAGTGCTGTAGCTGGGCGAGTTATTTAGTGTCCGTTCAAGCACATTTCTTGTTCTGGGTTGAAATACAATTCCCAATTTAGCAATTTCATAATTTAGTGGTTTCTGCTATATCAGAGCTATTTGAAATCTATCCCTAAAAGGGTATATAATATTCAAGGTGCACATTGGGTCATTCAGAATAACTTCACACACACCCGCTACTGTGTATTTCCAAGTCTAATTCTGGCACTAAACCCATACCTGTCACCCAGCGCCTAAATACTAGGCCTCAAATTTATATCCAGCTAAATCTGTCCCTAGTGCTGTAGCTGGGCGAGTTATTTAGTGTCCGTTCAAGCACATTTCTTGTTCTGGGTTGAAATACAATTCCCAATTTAGCAATTTCATAATTTAGTGGTTTCTGCTATATCAGAGCTATTTGAAATCTATCCCTAAAAGGGTATATAATATTCAAGGTGCACATTGTGTCATTCAGAATAACTTCACACACACCCGCTACTGTGTATTTCCAAGTCTAATTCTGTCACTAAACCCATACCTGTCACCCAGCGCCTAAATACTAGGCCTCAAATTTATATCCTGCTAAATCTCTCGTTAACGCTGTCCTGTTGTGGCTGGGAAAGTTATTTAGTGTCCGTCAAAGCACATTTTTTGTTCTGGGTTGAAATACAATTCCCAATTTAGCAATTTAAAAATTTAGTGGTTTCTGCTGTATCAGAGCTATTTGAAATCTATCCCTAAAAGGGTATATAATATTCAAGGTGCACATAGGGTCATTCAGAATAACTTCACACACCCGCTACTGTGCATTTCCAAGTCTAATTCTGTCACTAAACCCATACCTGTCACCCAGCGCCTAAATACTAGGCCTCAAATTCATATCCAGCTAAATCTGTCGTTAGTGCTGTAGCTGGGCGAGTTATTTAGTGTCCGTTCAAGCACATTTCTTGTTCTGGGTTGAAATACAATTCCCAATTTAGCAATTTCATAATTTAGTGGTTTCTGCTATATCAGAGCTATTTGAAATCTATCCCTAAAAGGGTATATAATATTCAAGGTGCACATAGGGTCATTCAGAATAACTTCACACACACCCGCTACTGTGCATTTCCAAGTCTAATTCTGTCACTAAATCCATACCGGTCACCCAGCGCCTAAATACTAGGCCTCAAACGCAGCCGCCTGTCTACAGCCAATGTGGACAAGCTGACGTTCATAAAAATGAACCAGGCATGGATCCCACAGGATCTGTCCGTCCCTTGTCCAGATTAGACATTAACTACCTCCCCTTAACCATATATTATTGGACTCCAGGGCACTTCCTCATTCAATCCTATTTTTATTTTCATTTTACCATTATATTGCGAGGCTACCCAAAGTTGAATGAACCTCTCCTCTGTCTGGGTGCCGGGGCCTAAATATATGCCAATGGACTGTTCCAATGTTGGGTGACGTGAAGCCTGATTCTCTGCTATGACATGCAGACTGATTCTCTGCTGACATGAAGCCAGATCCTCTGTTACGGGACCTCTCTCCTCTGCCTGTGTGCTGGGCCTAAATTTATGAAAATGGACTCTTACAGTGGTGGGTGACGTGAAGCCTGATTCTCTGCTATGATATGAAGACTGATTCTCTGCTGACATGAAGCCAGATTGTCTGTTACGGGACCTCTCTCCTCTGCCTGGGTGCTGGGCCTAAATATATGCCAATGGACTGTTGCAGTGGTGGCTGACGTGAAGCCTCATTCTCTGCTATGACATGCAGACTGATTCTCTGCTGACATGAAGCCAGATTGTCTGTTACGGGACCTCTCTCCTCTGCCTGGGTGCTGGGTAGTGTTGAGCGCGAATATTCGAAAAGCAAATTTTTTTCGCGAATATCGCAACTTCGCGATTTCGCGAATATTTCGAATATAGTGCTATATATTCGTAAAAACGAATATTCGTTTTTTGTTTTTTTCCCCCCCCCCACAAAATTACAGTACACATATAATTGATTGTTTCCCAAAGGTCCAACAGCTCAGATCTTACTCACATTGCCTAGAAAGTGATTGAGGTGCGAATCTTCGTAAGGCGATGTTATTAGCGCACATGCGAATATCGGCACGTCCCAGAACAGAGGCAAAGGGCTTTGCATTCATACATTAGTGATTGAATTGAGCTGCGAATCTTCGTAAGGCGATTTTATTAGCGCACATGCGAATATCGGCACGTCCCAGAACAGAGGCAAAGGGCTTTGCATTCATACATTAGTGAATTGAGTTGCGAATCTTCGTAAGGCGATTTTATTAGCGCACATGCGAATATCTACACTTGTCCCAGAACAGAGGCAAAGGGCTTTGCATTCATACATTAGTGATTGAATTGAGCTGCGAATCTTCGTAAGGCGATTTTATTAACGCAAATGCAAATATCTACACTTGTCCCCAGAACAGAGAGGCAAAGGCCTGTGCATTCATATAGTATAGCACCATATTCGCGAATACGTAGAACTTCGTAAAATTCGATTTACGAATATTCGTATTTTTTATTTTACTTTCCACCTTACAGATTACATTGATCTGTACTCTGTCAACTACTGTCATCACCCCCCACTGTATCTCGATTGATTCCCAAAAGTCTCACATTCCCTAGAAAGTGATTGAGGTGCGAATCTTCGTAAGGCGATTTTATTAGCGCACATGCGAATATCTACACTTGTCCCAGAACAGAGGCAAAGGGCATTGCATTCATACATTAGTGATTGAATTGAGTTGCGAATCTTCGTAAGGCGATTTCATTAGCGCACATGTGAATTTTGCATAGCATATGTATTATGCGATAATTTGAATTATCGCATATGCGAAATAATAACGAATTTGAATAATCGCGAATATTTTACGAATATTCTTTCGAATATTCACAAAATTTCGCGAATTCGAATATGGGACATGCCGCTCAACACTAGTGCTGGGCCTAAATTTATGACAATGGACTGTTGCAGTGGTGGCTGACGTGAAGCCTCATTCTCTGCTATGACATGCAGACTGATTCTCTGCTGACATGAAGCCAGATTCTCTGTTACGGGACCTCTCTCCTCTGCCTGTGTGTGTGCTGGGCCTAAATATATGCCAATGGACTGTTGCAGTGGTGGCTGACGTGAAGCCTCATTCTCTGCTATGACATGCAGACTGATTCTCTGCTGACATGAAGCCAGATTCTCTGTTACGGGACCTCTCTCCTCTGCCTGTGTGTGTGCTGGGCCTAAATATATGCCAATGGACTGTTGCAGTGGTGGCTGACGTGAAGCCTCATTCTCTGCTATGACATGCAGACTAATTCTCTGCTGACATGAAGCCAGATTCTCTGTTACGGGACCTCTCTCCTCTGCCTGGGTTCCGGGGCCTAAATATCTGAGAATGGACTGTTCCAGTGGTGGGTGACGGGAAGCCAGATTCTCTGCTATGGAACCTCTCTCCAATTGATTTTGGTTAATTTTTATTTATTTAATTTTTATTTTAATTCATTTCCCTATCCACATTTGTTTGCAGGGGATTTACCTACATGTTGCTGCCTTTTGCAGCCCTCTAGCTCTTTCCTGGGCTGTTTTACAGCCTTTTTAGTGCCGAAAAGTTCGGGTCCCCATTGACTTCAATGGGGTTCGGGTTCGGGACGAAGTTCGGATCGGGTTCGGATCCCGAACCCGAACATTTCCGGGATGTTCGGCCGAACTTCTCGAACCCGAACATCCAGGTGTTCGCTCAACTCTACTTAAGACACTTCTGTACATTCTGATAAGTTAGACAAGTTACTTCTCATTGCTGCATCATGTGTCATGACTAGGGATGAGCGAACTCGAACTGTATAGTTCGGGTTCGTACCGAATTTTGGGGTGTCCGTGACACGGACCCGAACCCGGACATTTTCGTAAAAGTCCGGGTTCGGGTTCGGTGTTCGTCGCTTTCTTGGCGCTTTTGTGACGCTTTCTTGGCGCTTTTTGAAAGGCTGCAAAGCAGCCAATCAACAAGCGTCATACTACTTGCCCCAAGAGGCCATCACAGCCATGCCTACTATTGGCATGGCTGTGATTGGCCAGAGCACCATGTGACCCAGCCTCTATTTAAGCTGGAGTCACATAGCGCCGCCCGTCACTCTGCTCTGATTAGCGTAGGGAGAGGTTGCGGCTGCGACAGTAGGGCGAGATTAGGCAGATTAACTCCTCCAAAGGACTTGATTAACTGATCGATCTGCAGCTGTGGATCATTGAGCTGCTGATCCTCAATTGCTCACTGTTTTTAGGCTGCCCAGACCGTTTGTCAGTCACATTTTTCTGGGGTGATCGGCGGCCATTTTGTGTCTTGTGGTGCGCCAGCACAAGCTGCGACCAAGTGCATTTAACCCTCAATGGTGTGGTTGTTTTTTGGCTAAAGCCTACATCAGGGTGAAGCTGTCACACCAAGTGCATTTAACCAGCAATAGTCTGTTCATTTTTTGGCCATATACAAAATCAGGGGCAAGCTGCGCCTGTCACCAAGTGCATTTAACCCTCAATGGTGTGGTTGTTTTTTGGCTAAAGCCTACATCAGGGTGAAGCTGTCACACCAAGTGCATTTAACCAGCAATAGTCTGTTCATTTTTTGGCCATATACTAAATCAGGGGCAAGCTGCGCCTGTCACCAAGTGCATTTAACCCTCAATGGTGTGGTTGTTTTTTGGCTAAAGCCTACATCAGGGTGAAGCTGTCACACCAAGTGCATTTAACCAGCAATAGTCTGTTTATTTTTTGGCCATATCCCAGTCTAATTCTGTCACTAAATCCATACCGGTCACCCAGCGCCTAAATACTAGGCCTCAAATTTATATCCCGCTAAATCTGTCCTTAGTGCTGTAGCTGGGCGAGTTATTTAGTGTCCGTTCAAGCACATTTCTTGTTCTGGGTTGAAATACAATTCCCAATTTAGCAATTTCATAATTTAGTGGTTTCTGCTATATCAGAGCTATTTGAAATCTATCCCTAAAAGGGTATATAATATTCAAGGTGCACATTGGGTCATTCAGAATAACTTCACACACACCCGCTACTGTGTATTTCCAAGTCTAATTCTGGCACTAAACCCATACCTGTCACCCAGCGCCTAAATACTAGGCCTCAAATTTATATCCAGCTAAATCTGTCCCTAGTGCTGTAGCTGGGCGAGTTATTTAGTGTCCGTTCAAGCACATTTCTTGTTCTGGGTTGAAATACAATTCCCAATTTAGCAATTTCATAATTTAGTGGTTTCTGCTATATCAGAGCTATTTGAAATCTATCCCTAAAAGGGTATATAATATTCAAGGTGCACATTGGGTCATTCAGAATAACTTCACACACACCCGCTACTGTGTATTTCCAAGTCTAATTCTGGCACTAAACCCATACCTGTCACCCAGCGCCTAAATACTAGGCCTCAAATTTATATCCCGCTAAATCTGTCCCTAGTGCTGTAGCTGGGCGAGTTATTTAGTGTCCGTTCAAGCACATTTCTTGTTCTGGGTTGAAATACAATTCCCAATTTAGCAATTTCATAATTTAGTGGTTTCTGCTATATCAGAGCTATTTGAAATCTATCCCTAAAAGGGTATATAATATTCAAGGTGCACATTGGGTCATTCAGAATAACTTCACACACACCCGCTACTGTGTATTTCCAAGTCTAATTCTGTCACTAAACCCATACCTGTCACCCAGCGCCTAAATACTAGGCCTCAAATTTATATCCTGCTAAATCTCTCGTTAACGCTGTCCTGTTGTGGCTGGGAAAGTTATTTAGTGTCCGTCAAAGCACATTTTTTGTTCTGGGTTGAAATACAATTCCCAATTTAGCAATTTAAAATTTAGTGGTTTCTGCTGTATCAGAGCTATTTGAAATCTATCCCTAAAAGGGTATATAATATTCAAGGTGCACATAGGGTCATTCAGAATAACTTCACACACCCGCTACTGTGCATTTCCAAGTCTAATTCTGTCACTAAACCCATACCTGTCACCCAGCGCCTAAATACTAGGCCTCAAATTCATATCCCGCTAAATCTGTCCTTAGTGCTGTAGCTGGGCGAGTTATTTAGTGTCCGTTCAAGCACATTTCTTGTTCTGGGTTGAAATACAATTCCCAATTTAGCAATTTCATAATTTAGTGGTTTCTGCTATATCAGAGCTATTTGAAATCTATCCCTAAAAGGGTATATAATATTCAAGGTGCACATTGGGTCATTCAGAATAACTTCACACACACCCGCTACTGTGTATTTCCAAGTCTAATTCTGGCACTAAACCCATACCTGTCACCCAGCGCCTAAATACTAGGCCTCAAATTTATATCCAGCTAAATCTGTCCCTAGTGCTGTAGCTGGGCGAGTTATTTAGTGTCCGTTCAAGCACATTTCTTGTTCTGGGTTGAAATACAATTCCCAATTTAGCAATTTCATAATTTAGTGGTTTCTGCTATATCAGAGCTATTTGAAATCTATCCCTAAAAGGGTATATAATATTCAAGGTGCACATTGGGTCATTCAGAATAACTTCACACACACCCGCTACTGTGTATTTCCAAGTCTAATTCTGGCACTAAACCCATACCTGTCACCCAGCGCCTAAATACTAGGCCTCAAATTTATATCCCGCTAAATCTGTCCCTAGTGCTGTAGCTGGGCGAGTTATTTAGTGTCCGTTCAAGCACATTTCTTGTTCTGGGTTGAAATACAATTCCCAATTTAGCAATTTCATAATTTAGTGGTTTCTGCTATATCAGAGCTATTTGAAATCTATCCCTAAAAGGGTATATAATATTCAAGGTGCACATTGGGTCATTCAGAATAACTTCACACACACCCGCTACTGTGTATTTCCAAGTCTAATTCTGGCACTAAACCCATACCTGTCACCCAGCGCCTAAATACTAGGCCTCAAATTTATATCCAGCTAAATCTGTCCCTAGTGCTGTAGCTGGGCGAGTTATTTAGTGTCCGTTCAAGCACATTTCTTGTTCTGGGTTGAAATACAATTCCCAATTTAGCAATTTCATAATTTAGTGGTTTCTGCTATATCAGAGCTATTTGAAATCTATCCCTAAAAGGGTATATAATATTCAAGGTGCACATTGTGTCATTCAGAATAACTTCACACACACCCGCTACTGTGTATTTCCAAGTCTAATTCTGTCACTAAACCCATACCTGTCACCCAGCGCCTAAATACTAGGCCTCAAATTTATATCCTGCTAAATCTCTCGTTAACGCTGTCCTGTTGTGGCTGGGAAAGTTATTTAGTGTCCGTCAAAGCACATTTTTTGTTCTGGGTTGAAATACAATTCCCAATTTAGCAATTTAAAAATTTAGTGGTTTCTGCTGTATCAGAGCTATTTGAAATCTATCCCTAAAAGGGTATATAATATTCAAGGTGCACATAGGGTCATTCAGAATAACTTCACACACCCGCTACTGTGCATTTCCAAGTCTAATTCTGTCACTAAACCCATACCTGTCACCCAGCGCCTAAATACTAGGCCTCAAATTCATATCCAGCTAAATCTGTCGTTAGTGCTGTAGCTGGGCGAGTTATTTAGTGTCCGTTCAAGCACATTTCTTGTTCTGGGTTGAAATACAATTCCCAATTTAGCAATTTCATAATTTAGTGGTTTCTGCTATATCAGAGCTATTTGAAATCTATCCCTAAAAGGGTATATAATATTCAAGGTGCACATAGGGTCATTCAGAATAACTTCACACACACCCGCTACTGTGCATTTCCAAGTCTAATTCTGTCACTAAATCCATACCGGTCACCCAGCGCCTAAATACTAGGCCTCAAACGCAGCCGCCTGTCTACAGCCAATGTGGACAAGCTGACGTTCATAAAAATGAACCAGGCATGGATCCCACAGGATCTGTCCGTCCCTTGTCCAGATTAGACATTAACTACCTCCCCTTAACCATATATTATTGGACTCCAGGGCACTTCCTCATTCAATCCTATTTTTATTTTCATTTTACCATTATATTGCGAGGCTACCCAAAGTTGAATGAACCTCTCCTCTGTCTGGGTGCCGGGGCCTAAATATATGCCAATGGACTGTTCCAATGTTGGGTGACGTGAAGCCTGATTCTCTGCTATGACATGCAGACTGATTCTCTGCTGACATGAAGCCAGATCCTCTGTTACGGGACCTCTCTCCTCTGCCTGTGTGCTGGGCCTAAATTTATGAAAATGGACTCTTACAGTGGTGGGTGACGTGAAGCCTGATTCTCTGCTATGATATGAAGACTGATTCTCTGCTGACATGAAGCCAGATTGTCTGTTACGGGACCTCTCTCCTCTGCCTGGGTGCTGGGCCTAAATATATGCCAATGGACTGTTGCAGTGGTGGCTGACGTGAAGCCTCATTCTCTGCTATGACATGCAGACTGATTCTCTGCTGACATGAAGCCAGATTGTCTGTTACGGGACCTCTCTCCTCTGCCTGGGTGCTGGGTAGTGTTGAGCGCGAATATTCGAAAAGCAAATTTTTTTCGCGAATATCGCAACTTCGCGATTTCGCGAATATTTCGAATATAGTGCTATATATTCGTAAAAACGAATATTTGTTTTTTGTTTTTTCCCCCCCCCCCACAAAATTACAGTACACATATAATTGATTGTTTCCCAAAGGTCCAACAGCTCAGATCTTACTCACATTGCCTAGAAAGTGATTGAGGTGCGAATCTTCGTAAGGCGATGTTATTAGCGCACATGCGAATATCGGCACGTCCCAGAACAGAGGCAAAGGGCTTTGCATTCATACATTAGTGATTGAATTGAGCTGCGAATCTTCGTAAGGCGATTTTATTAGCGCACATGCGAATATCGGCACGTCCCAGAACAGAGGCAAAGGGCTTTGCATTCATACATTAGTGAATTGAGTTGCGAATCTTCGTAAGGCGATTTTATTAGCGCACATGCGAATATCTACACTTGTCCCAGAACAGAGGCAAAGGGCTTTGCATTCATACATTAGTGATTGAATTGAGCTGCGAATCTTCGTAAGGCGATTTTATTAACGCAAATGCAAATATCTACACTTGTCCCCAGAACAGAGAGGCAAAGGCCTGTGCATTCATATAGTATAGCACCATATTCGCGAATACGTAGAACTTCGTAAAATTCGATTTACGAATATTCGTATTTTTTATTTTACTTTCCACCTTACAGATTACATTGATCTGTACTCTGTCAACTACTGTCATCACCCCCCACTGTATCTCGATTGATTCCCAAAAGTCTCACATTCCCTAGAAAGTGATTGAGGTGCGAATCTTCGTAAGGCGATTTTATTAGCGCACATGCGAATATCTACACTTGTCCCAGAACAGAGGCAAAGGGCATTGCATTCATACATTAGTGATTGAATTGAGTTGCGAATCTTCGTAAGGCGATTTCATTAGCGCACATGTGAATTTTGCATAGCATATGTATTATGCGATAATTTGAATTATCGCATATGCGAAATAATAACGAATTTGAATAATCGCGAATATTTTACGAATATTCTTTCGAATATTCACAAAATTTCGCGAATTCGAATATGGGACATGCCGCTCAACACTAGTGCTGGGCCTAAATTTATGACAATGGACTGTTGCAGTGGTGGCTGACGTGAAGCCTCATTCTCTGCTATGACATGCAGACTAATTCTCTGCTGACATGAAGCCAGATTCTCTGTTACGGGACCTCTCTCCTCTGCCTGGGTTCCGGGGCCTAAATATCTGAGAATGGACTGTTCCAGTGGTGGGTGACGGGAAGCCAGATTCTCTGCTATGGAACCTCTCTCCAATTGATTTTGGTTAATTTTTATTTATTTAATTTTTATTTTAATTCATTTCCCTATCCACATTTGTTTGCAGGGGATTTACCTACATGTTGCTGCCTTTTGCAGCCCTCTAGCTCTTTCCTGGGCTGTTTTACAGCCTTTTTAGTGCCGAAAAGTTCGGGTCCCCATTGACTTCAATGGGGTTCGGGTTCGGGACGAAGTTCGGATCGGGTTCGGATCCCGAACCCGAACATTTCCGGGATGTTCGGCCGAACTTCTCGAACCCGAACATCCAGGTGTTCGCTCAACTCTAGTCATGACTTGTTTCCTCCTTCATGAATATAGCTAAAAAAGAACAAACTCGGAATCTTATGTTCTTCAATCCTTTAGTCAAGTTATTCTCACATTTATTTCAAATGCTTGGAACAAAAGAAAACTTCACATTAAATTCGTTCTTCTCTGATAAAAAAAATACCTTCTAGCTTTCCAAAACTTTTGCACATTTAAAAAATTCAGACTTTTGTAATTTTTTAAAACGGTTGTCAACAATGTTTTAATTTTTTTTAATAGGGAAGATTTCAAATATAAAAGCAATAGCAAATTAATATAAATGTAGAAATCTTGTGCCTTACTAATTTTTCATATTTTTTTCACAATTTCTATTTCCAAAAATATCAATTAAAAAAATGACAGATCTGACTACGGTAGTCAACTATCAGTAAAGTCAGGATGTCAACAAGAGGTAATGAATTTGTAGAATCACAGCAGACACAAAAAATTACCCCATAAAACGTAACCTTTAATAGTATAATTGAAAATGAAAAATTAACCCTAGTAAAAAAAAAAATACAATGTCCCTACTCTGGGCGATCTTAATAGCTTTCCCTCTATTACCCTGATACCACTGGGGTCCGAAAATGCAGGGCGTCACCAAATATAGATACAAGAAATTTGTCACAAATGTTCTACCAGTTGTGTCGTGACAGTCATATATACTACTGTATTTTAGTCAGTCACTGGTACGTCGGTTCATAAGGGCATTGTAGGGACAAAGTATATACAGAGTCTACCATAAAGTCCTCAGATGTTTAGACAGCAGTAGGGTTCACAGATATCTAGATATCATCAGATAAATGAGGTCCACATGTCTGAAGAACAGCATAGAGTCACAGCTGTCTAGACATCATCAGGTACATCAGGTCCGACGCGTTTCACCTCAGATTGTCAATATTCTGGGGTTCATCGGGGGACTCAAAAGTACAGAAATAGACGTCAGGTCTACTGGGAAAATAGACTAGATACATCCCTCCCTCCTACACTTAAGGATTATATATTAGCCCCCAGTGGTATAGATGTCACATCCTAGATGACTATGTACAATAGACCAGCAGGGCAGTCAGGGCAAAAAGCATAATAAATATTTTGTGTGGCATGTTTTCAGTCTGCCCATGGTATCAGCACATTCAGTGACATCACCGGTTCCCGGGCTCACTAGAATAGAAACAGGTGTGGCCCTGGCATTCTTTTTGGAGGTATTGGCCATATGTTGTCTCTGCTCTCTATTGTCACAGCGATGATGTCATCTTCTCCTCCTCAGCACCCCGATCTAATGCCCCTACTGTCACCACCATGGCTATGAGTGCCACTACTACTACAACTACCACTAACACAGCTAAGCATGGGGTCCCCCACCTACCCCTGAAGCTCCACCTCGTAGCAGTCCAAATGCTGACACAAGTCATGAACAGGGAGACTCTTGAATATCTTCCATAGCGTGTGGGATTTTGTTGCATCTTCTTAGGTAAAAAAGTTGGTGTCCCACTAGGAGGGGGAGATGAAGACAGAGAGGATGCAACTGAAAGCCTTCTCTGGGGCTACAAGGGGAAGGAGGAATGCTGTGACTCCTGGCTCCAAGGCATGGTATCAGACTCAGAGGTGACCTCCACAACATCTTTTTGTGACTGAGAAGAAGAGTAAGCCAACCAGTCCACAATCTCATCCTCTTTCTCAATAAGACCTGCTGCACACGACCATATCCATTTTTGTTGTCCACAAATCGCACATCCGCAAAACATGGAAACGGACAAGAACAGGACATGTTCTATTTTTCTGAAGGGCCACGGAATTAACTTATGGATGTGGACAGTACTGTACATAGGTGTGTTGTCAGCATCTTTTGCAGCCCCATTAAGATGAATGTGTCCGCATCCGATCTGCAGAAAACATAGAATGGATGCTGACCAAAACTACAGCTGTGTGCATGAGCCCCAATAATATGGCACATACTGGAGGCCAGGGAGAACGGTGGCCTACAACCACTACTAGCACTACTACTGGCTGGATGGCTGGTGCTGCTTCTACTACCCACATTCTGACTTTGAAATGTTGAGGCAAGGGTCTTTCATTTTCCACTCTTCCATGTAGCCTATAAACAAATTATTAAATGTTAAAGGTTTTTTTCTCTAACTTACAGACAGCGGTGCTGTTAAATATTCTCCCCTTATACAAACACAGTGCACACTGGTATTGACAATTTACAAAGGTAATACTATGTGTGGAATGAGCCTGCTTTATTAAAGGGGTTATCCCATGACTAATGTAAAAAATGAAAGTCAAATCATAGTACATAGGATAGCATAGCATAGTACAGGGATAGCCAACCTGTGGCTCTCCAGCTGTTGTAAAACTATAACCCCCACCATGCCCTGCTGTAGACTGATAGCTGTATGCAGTATGGCCATGCTGGGAGTTGTAGTTTTGCAACAGCTGGAGAGCCTTAGGTTGGCCATCCCTGATATAGTACATGACAATCTCTCTCTAACATAGATAAAACCAGCCCTGTATAGATCCAGAGATCTCCCCATTTATTGATCTATTAGATTTATATCAAGCTAAATGCTCCCAAAAGTCCTACCAATAGTAGTAGTTCTCTCCCAGAGTGCCCCCATTAGTAGTAGTTTCCTCTATATTGTGCATACTAATAATAATGCCCCCCATCATACCCTCAGTGGTAACAATGCATCCATAGTGCCACGAATAAATGATAAAGCCCCCCAAAGTGCCACAAGTAGTAATAACTCCCCCCTACAGTGGCCCCAGTAGTAATAAAGCCCATCTATAGTGCCCTTAGTAGTAATAATGCCATTTATAGTACCCTCAGAATAAACAATGCTCTCATATCACCCCCAGTAGTTGCTCTGTCCCTCTATACTGCCTACAGTACTTATAATGCACCCTGCAGTGGACCAGTAGTTATAATATGTTCCCTAGCAATGTCCCCAGTAGTTTTTTTCCGTATTGAAGTTCTACCAATAGTTCTAATTTCCCCAGTAATGCTCACAGTGGTTCTTATTCCCCCCAGTACTGCCCCCAGTAGTTCTTATTGCCCCAGTAGTGCCCCCAGTAGTTCTTATTGCCCAAGTAGTTCCCCCAGTAGTTCTATTTTTTCCACTAATGCCTCCATTATTTCGTATTGCTCCGGTTGTGCTCCCAGTAGTTCTTTTTTCCCCAGTAGTGCTTATTGCCCTAGTAGTGCTGTCAGTAGTTCTTATTGCCCCAGTAGTGACCTTAGTAGTTCTTATTTCCTCCATAGTGCCCTCAGCAGTTCTTATTGCCCCAGTAATTCTTTCAGCAGTTCTTATTGACCCAGTAGTCTTTATTGCCCTAGTAGTGCCCCAGTAATTTTTATTGCCCCAGTAGCGACCCTAGTAGTTCTTATTTTCCCCATAGTGCTCCTAGTAGTTTTTATTTTCCCCGCAGTGCTCTAAGTAGTTGTTATTGCCCCAGTAATGCTCGAGTAGTTCTTATTGCTCCGGTAGTGGTCTCAGTAGTTTGTATTGCCCCAGTAGTGCTCTCGGTAGTTCTTATTGCCTCCGTAGTGCCCCCAATAGTAGCGACTAAATAAAAAATCGAAATACTCACCTCACTCCCACCACCTGCACACAAACCACACGCCTCTTCCAGCCTGAAACCTTGCCTGATCCCAGAGTGGGCAGTGGAAATTATGTCATCGCACCGCCTGCCTCCTGTGGTGCCAGAATAATACCCTTAGGGTTTGGTTCAACGTTAAGCCTGTTACTTTGCACAGTGGGTCCACAAGCAGTAGCTAAATTGAAATAGTTTTTTTGTACCACAGAAGTACAATGAATGCCCTGCTTAATTAAATAAACACAGTAGCAAAACTGCAGCAGTTTTTTTTGTAATTAAAAGAAACACAAATATATGTTCCCTTCGATAAACACATTGCTATTGACGGACTGAAATACGCAAAAGTGCTTAATTATACACAGTAGCAAAAAGTTATTTTTAAATTCCTGGGCATTTGCGTGTTGTTGGCAGTAAGTATGCTATTGATGCTGGTGCTGGAGGTGCTGGCAATAAGCCTATAAAACAATTATCAACTGTAAATACAAGGTTTTCCCAAAAAGGGCTGGTTGGTTGTTCATTTACAAAAAATGATATTGTTGCAGGATTTTTTTGTTTGCAGAATTTGCAGTGCAACATGAACTTTTCACAGGCCAGCAGATGTAATAAACGGTATGAAACACACACATAGAGCCCTCTGAGTGACCAGTCCCTCTCTATGCTTTCCATGTCTTTTCTACTTATTGATTAAATCTACCTAATTAAATAACTTTCTACACTGTCCCTATGCTCTCCCTACCACGCCTAGATTACTGGCTCGTGTCTGTGACTGATTTTTGGCAGACACAGCCAAGATATATGCTCTCAGATGACAAGCTATGCTTGGAATGGCATCTCTCCAGCCCAGAAGCTAAAGGACCTTCCAAAATCATGCCCCTTATTAGCTCAGAGGCTGTCTGTGATTCTTTGAGCCAATCAAGGCAAGTCCCCCCTCTCAGGGTTATGTGATCCACAATCTTCATCCTCCCTATTTTCGTTTTCTAATTTTCTCTGTAAAATGACATGGTCACCGTTGTGTGTGATTCGTTCAAAGTGAATCGGCAACACTTCAGATTTGTTTGGCAGCAGAAATTTTGTGAAATTCATAACATATCTGATTAGTTCAGATTCAATTTGCTCATCTCTACTACTGTGCTCAGAGCCTGCAGCTTCACGGGGAACACCCACTGAGCTCAGAGTCTTTAGCTTAAGGGGGAACACCCAATGAGCTCACAGGCTGCAACTTCCCAGGAAACAACCAAAGAGCTCAGAGCCTGCAGCTTCATGGGACCCCTTACTGAGCTCAGAGCTTGAAGTTTCACATGGAACACTCACTGAGCTCAAAGACTGCAGCTCCATCAGAAAACGATCTGGGAAAGCGGATAAGAAAATAAAGGAAACACTAACCAGGAGGATGAATTGTAGTTAAATATGTTAATCTGAAAATATGGTTTGAATGGAGAACTATGAAGTCTCATGCTGCCACCCAAGTCAAAACTAGGTGCAATAGCTTCATGAGAAACACCCACTAGGCTCAGAGCCTGCAGCTTCGTGGAGACCATCTACTAACCTCAAAGTCTGTAACTCCATCACAACAATATCTGGAAAAGTAAGAGTAGAAAATAAAATACTAATCATGAGGACAAATGATAGTGTTACTCTGAAAATAAGGTGTCAGTGAAGAACTATGAAGTCCCGCCTGCACACACCCAAGTCACAAAGTTGATGCAATGGCTTCACAGGGAACACCCACTGAGCTCATAACCAGCAGCTTCTGCAGTGGCAAGGTATGGGTGGACAATATTCTATTCTAGTATTTGTCATGATGCCTATCCCAGGGCCCTTCCAAGGTGTTATAACGCACGTCCCAGATTAGGAATGCCAGAGTGGGGTAATGGCCTATAATGTCTCTGTAATTTTGTGGCAGTTGTGTCACGGTGTCTCCTACCTGGGTACGGCCGGACTCTAGGCTCACTAACAATAAATTTGAGTGTAGTGATAGTAGGAGTAATAGAGGAACTTTGCAGAATAAATGATATCCAGACCTTTAGATGAAGTTCAAACTTTGCTTTACTTGGGATAACTTGCATCCAAACAGTATACAGCTTTAGTCTCTTGGTCCCAGCAGGTTTTGGCTGGAATGAATACTTCTGCTTTAAATGTAACTTCTACTGTGTGGGAAAAGACTAGCTGAGGAGGAATAGGCTTCTCCTAGGCACTGGACTTATCTCACAGATGGATTCTCAGGGGATGCTTTCTTTCTGGAACTCTGGAGTTTGTCTGTAGTTTCTGCTTTCTTCATCCAGCAGAGCTGAAGGTGCTCAGACTGGGTATATGGCCAAGTCTCAGCCGAGACTAGGTCATTGCTGTCTTCCCTAACCAGGGAAACTCCGCGCACACAGCCTACCCTTAGCAGGGGTTGGGCTACACTCCTCTCTAACTTCCTTCTCCACCCATGCTGCAGTATGTGGGTCCAGCCCACCTATCCACAGAGGGGGAGCTAAGCTGGAATAATCCATTCCAGCTCACATACACTAAACTGTAGCCTGTACCTGCCAATGGGTTGCTGCCACCTGCTGGTAGCCAGGCAAATTACATGAACAATTGCATTTAACATAGATTTATATGCACATTTGTGGACGACATAATGTAAATTATATTTGATGACAGTATTAAGGCTCCTAGGAGATAGTAGCAGGGGTAGAGGAGTGTAGTAACACAACTCTGGGGTGTTACATTCCCCCTTACTTTGAGTCAAGACGTTCTCGGCTTGTGCTTAGGATAAGAGGATTAAGCTCTGAGTTACCCAATTAAATACAAACTGCTGCATGAAGTACATATAAAGACAAACAAAGACAAACATATATCGGCTACCCCAAGGTTCCTGCCCGCATGAGTATGGTGTCTTATTAACAGTTGACCTCTCTGTATAACCAGTAAACCAATGGTCTGCACTAAGCAATCATTACTGACTAACTTTGAAGTATCCTGAGCTCTGAACACCAAAGAAAGCATGGGGTGTCTTTACTCTGTAATCCCACCACTGTGCTGTGTAATGAAATGCCCGCAAATGGAAGGGTGGCTTTATCCTGTATTCAAGGATAACAAGAGGCAACCTTGTCGCGGTAAGTGGGCCTATGCTCTTTGATCAAACTGTATACTAATGCCTCTTAATAGTGCACAGCAAATGATTGATACTAGTGCTGTATAGCCATGTTGTATCAAAAGAAATGCTGCAAATTGCAAACAGTTGATGTATCAGAAGTATAGGAATGAGGATGTGCGAGGATGCACCAAAGTCGGAAATAAAGGCTTATAGCATGATCACTATGGTGACTATGGGTAGCTAAATGGCTCTAAGGTGGAGGCGCCATACCTTAGGCGAAGGCACAGAGGTGGAAGGTATACGCTTTTCCAAACGCTTCTGGGAATCTCACAAGAGTAGAGTATAATCAGTGGCAGATTACAATAGGGACGTTCGGGTCGGCAGCCCCGGGCCCAGCACCGCTGGGGGGCCCAACGCTGACCCGAACGCCCACCTACTGCGGCGGGGCACGGGAGCGCCTATGCAAATTACTATGTGGGGGCAGTGTGGGGAAAACTATTGTGTGGGGGCAGTGTGGTGTAAATTACTATGTGGGGGCAGTGTGGTGGAAATTACTATGTGGGGGCAGTGTGGGGCAAATTACTATATGGGGGTGTTGCTATTGGGGAGGCACTATAGGGGCAATTCTATTATTTCTGGGGATACTATACAGGGATTATTGCCTGGAGCACAGTATAGGGTGTTATTATTATTACTGGGGGTCTCTAGGGGACATTATAGCTGCTGTGGACACTATAGGAACATTTGGGGTAATTTATCAAACTGGTGTAAAGTAGAACTGGCCTAGTTGTCCATAGCAGCCAATCAGATTCCACCTTTCATATTTGACAGCTCTTTTGGAAATCCAGTTCTACTTTACACCAGTTTGATAAATTACCCCAATTATATCTATCAGGGTCACTATTATTTCAGCAGTATAGTTCCTGGGGCATTGGGGAGCACAACGGGCACAGTATTGGGGGTGGCAGGATGACACTGTGGGGACACCAGGATGAGGAGGTTGATGGAAAAATTGAGAAATCTAACGTGTCTGTGTTACAAACTGTAGAGACGAGATGCGGCTGAAAGAATTTGCCATGGTGGTCTGGGTCAAATGGAGGAGAAGAGGAAAGAGAAGGTCTACATGACAGGAGATGTCACTGGATGTAACAGGTATGTGGTGCTGTATTCTCCTCCATGTCTTTTTTATTATAATTATATGTATTTTAAATTTGACGACCAAATTTTTCAGTTTAGGGGTATTTTTTTTTAGTCTGAAGATGTCATGTGGCCTAGGAAGAGACTGTGGCGCTCATAAAGCACCGCAGCCTCTTCATACAAAAAAATAATAAACTAAAATGGAGGGGGGGGGGGGGGTCCCGAGTTGGGTAGACAGTCCCGGGCCTATCATGCACTTAATCCGCCCCTGGGTATAATAATCCCATGGAACTCCTGGAAGACATACCAGGATGAGGGTTTAGTAGTCCCATTACCAATCCCGACACATATAACAAACAGGAAGGATGGGTATACAGGGAGTGCAGAATTATTAGGCAAGTTGTATTTGTTAGGATTAATTTTATTAAACTCATTAATATCAAAGCTGAATATTTTTGGAAGTAGTTTTTAGTTTGTTTTTAGTTTTAGCTATTTTAGGGGGATATCTGTGTGTGCAGGTGACTATTACTGTACATAATTATTAGGCAACTTAACAAAAAACAAATATATACCCATTTCAATTATTTATTTTTACCAGTGAAACCAATATAACATCTCAACATTCACAAATATACATTTCTGACATTCAAAAACAAAACAAAAACAAATCAGTGACCAATATAGCCACCTTTCTTTGCAAGGACACTCAAAAGCCTGCCATCCATGGATTCTGTCAGTGTTTTGATCTGTTCACCATCAACATTGCGTGCAGCAGCAACCACAGCCTTCCAGACACTGTTCAGAGAGGTGGACTGTTTTCCCTCCTTGTAAATCTCACATTTGATGATGGACCACAGGTTCTCAATGGGGTTCAGATCAGGTGAACAAGGAGGCCATGTCATTAGATTTTCTTCTTTTATACCCTTTCTTGCCAGCCACGCTGTGGAGTACTTGGACGCGTGTGATGGAGCATTGTCCTGCATGAAAATCATGTTTTTCTTGAAGGATGCAGACTTCTTCCTGTACCACTGCTTGAAGAAGGTGTCTTCCAGAAACTGGCAGTAGGACTGGGAGTTGAGCTTGACTCCATCCTCAACCCGAAAAGGCCCCACAAGCTCATCTTTGATGATACCAGCCCAAACCAGTACTCCACCTCCACCTTGCTGGCGTCTGAGTCGGACTGGAGCTCTCTGCCCTTTACCAATCCAGCCATCTGGCCCATCAAGACTCACTCTCATTTCATCAGTCCATAAAACCTTAGAAAAATCAGTCTTGAGATATTTCTTGGCCCAGTCTTGACGTTTCAGCTTGTGTGTCTTGTTCAGTGGTGGTCGTCTTTCAGCCTTTCTTACCTTGGCCATGTCTCTGAGTATTGCACACCTTGTGCTTTTGGGCACTCCAGTGATGTTGCAGCTCTGAAATATGGCCAAACTGGTGGCAAGTGGCACCTTGGCAGCTGCACGCTTGACTTTTCTCAGTTCATGGGCAGTTATTTTGCGCCTTGGTTTTTCCACACGCTTCTTGCGACCCTGTTGACTATTTTGAATGAAACGCTTGATTGTTCGATGATCACGCTTCAGAAGCTTTGCAATTTTAAGAGTGCTGCATCCCTCTGCAAGATATCTCACTATTTTTGACTTTTCTGAGCCTGTCAACTCCTTCTTTTGACCCATTTTGCCAAAGGAAAGGAAGTTGCCTAATAATTATGCACACCTGATATAGGGTGTTGATGTCATTAGACCACACCCCTTCTCATTACAGAGATGCACATCACCTAATATGCTTAATTGGTAGTAGGCTTTCGAGCCTATACAGCTTGGAGTAAGACAACATGCATAAAGAGGATGATGTGGTCAAAATACTCATTTGCCTAATAATTCTGCACTCCCTGTATTGTCCCCCTAGCAGTTCCCGAAGCAGCGGGGTTACCCTTGTAGTTGCTGGACCTGCCTGTGACTTACTACTTGTCCTACCTGGGTACCTAGGATACATGACACCAGTAGGCCATTAGTATGTCACAACCAGACAGCTGAGAAGCTCTGACAGAGGCCTTTCAGAACCTCCCCCTTGAGTTCTCTTTGATGTGGTATTCAGTTACTCATCTCGTTAGCCTCTCTCAGCTGTCATGTGTTGGACTAATTGCTTCCCTATAAATTTCTCCCCAGAATGCTTTTCTGGGCGGCCTATATTTCTTCCTGGAGTGTGTGTGCACGCTGGTCTGGTTCTCCTCTCTTCTACAAAGTTAAGTGTTGAACATTTATCTGTTATTTTCTGTTTGCTGGATCCCAGGTGACCCTGACTCCCTCCGTATCTTGTGTAGGGAGCTGGTGGTCGTGTCCCCTCACTATTGTAGGGTGCTCAGGGGTTATATAGTCAAGGTACGTGGATATGCAAACCTCCACCATTCGGATCTTTGCATAGGCTGAGCAGCCAGGGAAAGTGCCAGGTCTTCTGCAGGGTTCTCCCTTTTGTTCCTTAGCTTTTGGATCCAGCGACTCATTTATGCATGTTGTTTTGCCTTGTTTCCTGTACACCGTCCGTGACATTATAAGCCGCCATAACCGTCTCAAGCATGGATCCGGTTTCACTTTTGGCTGAACGCCTTCAGGGTCTTTCATTGGAGGTAGCTGATCTCCACAGGACTTTTTCTCAGCTTCAAGTGACCGGTTCAGCTGGCGTTCATGGAGTTTGTTCTGAGCCTAAGATCTCGCTCCCGGATACGTTTTCCGGGGGTAGTGAGAATTTTGTTTGTTTTAGAGAGGCTTGCAAACTCCATTTTCGCCTTCTTCCCCATTCCTTTGGTGATGAGGAACGGAGGGTGGGGATCATTATATCGCTGCTCAGGGGTAACGCTCAGTCCTGGGCCTTTTCGCTGCCGGAGGGGGCACGGCCTCTCCGTTCAGTGAATGAATTCTTTTTAGCCCTGGGTCAGATATATGATGATCCGGATCGTATTGCTCTGGCTGAGTCTAGACTACGTCTATTATGCCAGGGTAAACAATCCGCAGAAATATACTGCTCAGAATTTCGGAGATGGGCAGCTGATACTGGTTGGAATGATGCTGCACTCCGAAGTCAATTTTGCCATGGTCTTTCAGAGGGATTGAAAGATGCATTTGCCTTTCATGAAAGGCCTATTTCTTTGGACTCTGCTATGTCTCAGGCCGTTCGTATTGACAGGCGTCTTAGAGAGAGAGGAGAGATGTCCTCTTCCTGTCATACTCAGTCCCAGGACAGTGCAGCGGTCCCATTCTGTGCGCAGGGGTCTCAGTCGCTGTCAGCCCCTTCTGAGCAGGAGCCCATGCAGCTGGGGTTGATTGCTTCTGACAATAGAAGATTCAGCCCGCATGGGAGGGTTTGTTTTTGTTGTGGAGGTATAAATCATTTGGCAAATATTTGTCCCTCTAGGAGATTCAGGCAGTTCTCTGGGAATAATAAAGAAACAAAGAGGAAAAAATCTTTTAAAAATGTTCCGTCTGTTACTATTGGCAGGGTTGAGGCGGAAATTGAAGGTTTTCCGTTTGCTTGCAGTTCCCGTTTTGTCCTGCCGGCTAGGGTGGCGCTAGAGAGCAAGAACATTTTTTGTGAGATTTTTGTGGATAGTGGAGCAGCTGTCAATCTCATTGATAATCAATTTGCGATAACTCATGGTTTCCAGGTGCGCACTTTGGGAAAGGATATTCCTGTTTTTGCTATCGATTCCGCTCCACTTTCTCAGAAATCATTAAAGGGCATAGTTCACAATATCCGTTTAATTGTGAGTGATGCTCATGTTGAGGATGTGTCATGTTTCGTCCTTAGCGGTTTACCTACCCCTCTGGTGTTGGGGCTGCCCTGGCTCACTAAGCATAACCCCACCATTGATTGGCAAGCGAGGCAAATAAATGGTTGGAGTGACTTTTGCAGAGAGAATTGTCTCATGACATCTGTTTCTGAGGTTGCTACTAAGACTGTACCATCTTTTCTCTCTGAATTTTCGGATGTCTTCTCTGAGAGTGGAGTTCAGGATTTGCCCCCGCACAGGGAGTACGATTGCCCTATTAATTTCATCCCAGACGCCAAGTTGCCTAAATCTCGTTTATACAATCTTTCCCAACCTGAGAGGATCGCTATGCGTGCTTATATCTCTGAGAGTCTGAGAAAAGGACACATACGACCCTCAAAGTCACCTGTTGCCGCTGGTTTTTTCTTTGTTAAGAAAAAAGATGGTTCTTTAAGACCTTGTCTGGATTTCAGGGAGCTGAACAGTATCACTATTCGTGACCCTTATCCGCTTCCTCTGATCCCGGACCTGTTTAACCAGGTTGTTGGGGCTAAAGTCTTTTCCAAATTAGATCTAAGAGGGGCATACAACATGGTCAGGGTCAGAGAAGGAGACGAATGGAAGACGGCCTTCAATACCCCTGAGGGCCATTTTGAAAATTTGGTTATGCCTTTTGGTTTGATGAATGCCCCAGCCGTTTTTCAGCATTTCGTGAACAGCATTTTTTATCATTTGATGGGAAAATTTGTATTGGTGTATTTGGATGACATTTTGATTTTTTCTCCCGATTTCAAAACTCATAAGGAACATTTACGTCAGGTCTTGCTCATCCTGCGGGAGAATAAATTATATGCGAAACTGGAAAAATGTGTGTTTGCGGTTCCAGAAATTCAATTTCTGGGGTTTCTTCTCTCTGCTTCTGGTTTTCGCATGGACCCCGAGAAGGTCCGCGCTGTGCTTAAGTGGGAGCTTCCTGAGAATCAGAAGGCGCTGATGCGTTTTTTGGGCTTTGCCAATTATTACAGGAAGTTTATTTTGAATTATTCCTCTATTGTTAAACCACTCACTGATATGACCAGAAAGGGGGTAGATTTTTCTTCTTGGTCAGTAGAGGCGCGTAAGGCTTTTTCTGATATCAAGGAGAGTTTTGCTTCCGCTCCCATCTTGGTGCAACCTGATGTTTCTTTACCCTTCATAGTTGAGGTTGATGCTTCTGAGGTGGGTGTGGGGGCGGTCTTGTCTCAGGGTTCCTCTCCTGCCAATTGGCGACCGTGTGCCTTTTTCTCAAGAAAACTCTCCTCCGCAGAGAGAAATTACGATGTGGGAGATAGGGAATTGTTGGCCATCAAGTTGGCTTTTGAGGAATGGCGCCATTGGCTAGAGGGAGCCAGACACCCTATTACCGTATTTACTGACCATAAAAATCTGGCTTACTTGGAGTCAGCCAAGCGTCTGAACCCGAGACAGGCCAGATGGTCTTTGTTCTTTTCTAGGTTTAATTTTGTTGTCACGTTTCGCCCTGGAGTTAAGAATGTGAAGGCAGATGCCCTGTCACGTTGTTTTCCGGGAGGCGGGAATTTTGAAGACCCGGGTCCCATTTTGGCTGAAGGTGTGGTGGTCTCTGCTCTTTATCCTGAATTGGAGGCAGAGGTGCAGGCAGCCCAGTCAGAGGCTCCTGATCTTTGTCCTCCTGGGAGGTTGTTTGTGCCTCTCGCTTTAAGACACAAGATTTTTAAAGAACACCACGATACGGTCCTTGCTGGGCACCTGGGGGTAAGAGCCACACTGGATCTCATCGCTCGGAGATTCTGGTGGCCTGCGCTTCGTAAGTCCCTTATTCACGGCCATCAGGTCCTCTCCTTCCCTTACCCATTCCTTCCCGTCCTTGGACACATCTGTCCATGGACTTCATAACGGACCTGCCTCGTTCCTCGGGGAAGACTGTGATTCTGGTGGTGGTGGACCGTTTTAGCAAAATGGTGCATTTCATCCCTTTTCCTGGTTTGCCCAATGCTAAGACGCTGGCGCAGGCATTTATTGATCACATTGTCAAATTGCACGGTATTCCTTCAGACATAGTCTCTGATAGGGGCACGCAGTTTGTTTCCAGATTCTGGAAGGCTTTCTGTTCTCGCTTGGGGGTTCGGTTGTCATTCTCTTCTGCTTTCCACCCGCAGTCGAATGGCCAGACAGAGCGCGTCAATCAGAATCTGGAGACATATCTGCGCTGTTTTGTGGCGGAGAATCAAGAGGATTGGTGTTCTTTTTTGTCCCTTGCTGAGTTTGCTTTAAATAACCGTCGTCAGGAGTCCTCTGATAAGTCACCATTTTTTGGTGCATATGGGTTTCATCCGCAGTTTGGGACTTTCTCGGGAGAGGGGTCTTCTGGTTTACCTGATGAGGACAGATTCTCCTCGTCTTTGTCATCTATTTGGCAAAAGATTCAAGATAATCTAAAGAGCATGAGTGAGAGATATAAGCGTGTGGCAGATAAGAGACGTGTGCCTGGTCCGGACCTGAATGTTGGTGATCTGGTGTGGTTGTCTACCAAGAATATCAAATTGAAGGTTCCCTCCTGGAAGTTGGGTCCTAGGTTTATAGGGCCTTACAAAATCCTGTCTGTCATCAATCCTGTTGCATACCGTCTTGATCTTCCTCAGACTTGGAAGATCCATAATGTTTTTCATAAGTCCTTATTGAAACCTTATGTTCAACCCATTGTACCCTCGCCTTTGCCTCCTCCTCCTATTATGGTTGATGGGAATCTTGAATTTCAGGTCTCTAGGATTGTGGATTCTCGTCTTGTCCGTGGTTCTCTTCAGTACCTTGTTCATTGGGAGGGGTATGGTCCTGAGGAGAGGATGTGGGTCCCAGTGACGGACATTAAGGCCTCTCGTCTCATCAGGGCTTTCCATAGGTCCCATCCTGAGAAGGTGAGTTCTGAGTGTCCGGAGTCCACTCGTAGAGGGAGGGGTACTGTCACAACCAGACAGCTGAGAAGCTCTGACAGAGGCCTTTCAGAACCTCCCCCTTGAGTTTTTGTTGTTGTGGTATTCAGTTACTCATCTCGTTAGCCTCTCTCAGCTGTCATGTGTTGGACTAATTGCTTCCCTTTAAATTCCTCCCCAGAATGCTTTTCTGGGCGGCCTATACTTCTTCCTGGAGTGTTTGTGCATGCTCATCTGGTTCTCCTCTCTTCTACAAAGTTAAGTGTGGAACATTTATCTGTTATTTTCTGTTTGCTGGATCCCAGGTGACCCTGACTCCCTCCGTATCTTGTGTAGGGAGCCGGTGGTCGTGTCCCCTCACTATTGTAGGGTGCTCAGGGGTTATATAGTCAAGGTACGTGGATATGCAAACCTCCACCATTCGGATCTTTGCATAGGCTGAGCAGCCAGGGAAAGTGCCAGGTCTTCTGCAGGGGTCTCCCTTTGGTTCCTTAGCTTTTGGATCCAGCGACTCATTTATGCATGTTGCTTTGCCTTGTTTCCTGTACACCGTCCGTGACATAGTATTAAGCGTCCGCAGAGGCAGTCCGTATAAAGAGAACAGAGCTGTAAAGCAAAGTGACACAAAAGAAAGGTGCTACTGATTGGGCTAATTGCAAAGGAAAATGCAATTTCACAAAAAGTGCACAGATTCACATTGCGGCACCTGGAGAAAAATACACACAAAGGGCATAACCTGTAAACATTGAAGTAAAATGAGTGCAAAAACATTATGCAAATATCACTGCAATCAATATTATCATAATACGCTTAAATATGACTTGAGTCCTTTTTCTTGAGGTGCTTTAAAGTTGGAGTCCTCTGGAAACAAACAAAAGTCACTTGTAATCTATAGGTGAGATATAATTGTAATCCAATAGGAGGTATATTTGTAATTCAAGGGACGGTATAATGTATATATAAAAACACATATGAAATAGCAGCATAAGGCCTCATGCCTTAGTGATTTGGCTTCAGTGGTCCGTGTCCGATTTTGCTTCAGTTGTGTTTCCTTGTGTCTTCCTTTTTTTTTGTCTGACAGGGGAAAAAAAAGGAAGGTTAATGAAAAGTGTAATTTTATTGCACCAAGGTCTTGTAGAACAAAACGGACACGGACGCGGACACGGATGACATACCAGTTGTGCATCCGTTTTCTTTGACGGCCTCTTTGACTTGAATGGGTCCGTCCTCTGTTTTCCACTGACAAGAATAGGACAGGTTATATTTTTTTGATGGACTGGAATCACGGATCACGGATGCGGAGAAAAAACAGAGGACTATCAGTTTTTTTTCACAGCTGCATGGAAATGAATGGGACCTCCACTAAACTGTGAAAAATGACGGAACGGATGCACACAACGGTCGTGTGCATGAGGCCTAAGTGAGAACCATAGTTCCATGAGGCTCTCAAATAACCTGAGAAAGGGGATAAAAAAATGTGCAAACTTTGGCGCAAACTGGGATGTAGACGGTTGCTGAAGTAGGGGGAGTCCTTACAAACCATGTCCATCCTGGTGAAGAACAAACAAGGGCAATGCACACAAAACAAATGACCAACAGATCTTCACCGTTCAAGTGTAGTCCATGTTGTGGCTCCCATAAGTTTTTGTATTGCAGTGAAGGAGGCATTTAGAGAAGGACTTGGTCCTCTTCACTGCTGGAGCTACTAAAGCTAATAAGAGGGCACTTCTGCCTCTGGTAGCTAAGCTTCACGGCTGTTGTGGTGCGCCACTGCCCTCTAGTGGTATCTTTTGAGGTTGGCTGAGCAGTCAGCCTGGAGAACGCTGCGGTAACCTGCTGCAAGCCCGAATGCCTTGCCGGTGCAGAGGCATGCAAAACCTCTGGCTGAAGAGGTTCTGGTAGGCAATCCAGGGGTGCCTGTGGAAGTTTCCAGGGTAGGACATAGGGTTGTACCCTGGGATTAAAAGTCAACACAGAATTGTTAATCTGACCCACCCGTAGCTTTGGAGGTGCAGCCAAGTCAGGGATAAGGGGCTCTGGTTCAGGTTGGGCTCATTCTCTGAAACTCAGCTGGCCATCTGGGCATGCATGCAGGCTTTGGACTCTACCCGCAGCACCTGGTTCTTCTTGCCAGACTTCAGGGGTTATGACAGGGGACAGCGGCTTGGCCAGAAGGGTTACTCCAGCCGCAAATAAGCCTTGCACAGACCGCATCGGGGTGTATTCCACTTGGTCCCCGACATATAGGTTGTGGCGGGCCTGTGTTAGGCAGTTCCGTTTAATGGAGCGGCGGCCCACAAACAAATCTTCCCCGCCATAGTTATCTTGCAAAAATCCAACTCCTCTTTCAACTGAGAATCACAGTACAGTTCCTGTAGGGTGATTGCCAGGACATGGTTGCCACGTACACTATTGCCGGTGGTAACGTGTGGTTTGGCATACTTGTGTGTCCACTTCCCCTTTAAGTTGTAGCCTCCCTCTGTCTGGTGCTGTAAGGGTTAACTCCCTGACCTTCTAACGTCACAGGGTCATGTGACTGTGCCCCCCACCCCGTACTGTGCCCACTTATACCCTGCATTGTGCCCTCTTACCACACCCTGTGCAGTGCCCCTAGTCATTCCCTGTACTGTGCCCTCTTATACCCTTTTATCCGGTCACTGTATGGTGGTTTTATCATTGTATGGCGGTGTTATCACTATATGGCGGTGGTATCCAATAACTGCATGGCTATAACTGTATACCTTTCCCTGCCCACACCACTTTTTTTAGACCTGGCATGAGCGGGAAAAGATACAGATTGCGATGCTAAGGACCTTTGCGCCACAATCTGTGTCAGAAATAAGCCTAATATAGACGTATTTCTATATAATAAATGACCCCCTAATTGTATTATTATTTGGGGTAGGGCTAATATCTTTATAGTATATAGATTCTGGTGTATTATACTGTGCCCTGTATTTCCCAGTAGAAAATGATCCTTGGGAAACACAGTCCTCACCCCTGACCACCAGGACCAGGCAGCGCTCTGTCAGTACATGGCGGCCTCCCCTCTCCACCACACTGCTCCGCTGTGTACTGGGGCTTATTCTGACACTGGGGCTGGGTTCACATCCCATTTGTGCCATCCATTTAATGTATACCAAAAATATATGCGTTACCAGATGCCTCAGACTGATGCCGTACAGTGGCGTCCGTTCACCATACAATCCTCAGACTGATGCCGTACAGTGGCGTCCGGTCACCATACAATCCTCAGACTGATGCCGTACAGTGGCGTCCGTTCACCATACAATCCTCAGACTGATGCCGTACAGTGGCGTCCGGTCACCATACAATCCTCAGACTGATGCTGTACAGTGGTGTCCGGTCACCATACAATCCTCAGACTGATGCCGTACAGTGGCGTCCGGTCACCATACAATCCTCAGACTGATGCCGTACAGTGGCGTCCGTTCACCATACAATCCTCAGACTGATGCCGTACAGTGGCGTCCGGTCACCATACAATCCTCAGACTGATGCCGTACAGTGGCGTCCGGTCACCATACAATCCTCAGACTGATGGCGTACAGTGGCGTCCGGTCACCATATAATCCTCAGACTGATGCCGTACAGTGGCGTCCGGTCACCATACAATCCTCAGACTGATGCCGTACAGTGGCGTCCGGTCACCATACAATCCTCAGACTGATGCCGTACAGTGGCGTCCGGTCACCATACAATCCTCAGACTGATGCCGTACAGTGGCGTCCGGTCACCATACAATCCTCAGACTGATGGCGTACAGTGGCGTCCGGTCACCATACAATCCTCAGACTGATGCCGTACAGTGGCGTCCGTTCACCATACAATCCTCAGACTGAAGCCGTACAGTGGCGTCCGGTCACCATACAATCCTCAGACTGATGGCGTACAGTGGCGTCCGGTCACCATATAATCCTCAGACTGATGCCGTACAGTGGCGTCCGGTCACCATACAATCCTCAGACTGATGCCGTACAGTGGCGTCCGGTCACCATACAATCCTCAGACTGATGCCGTACAGTGGCGTCCGGTCACCATACAATCCTCAGACTGATGCCGTACAGTGGCGTCCGGTCACCATACAATCCTCAGACTGATGCCGTACAGTGGCGTCCGGTCACCATACAATCCTCAGACTGATGCCGTACAGTTGGCGTCCGGTCACCATACAATCCTCAGACTGATGCCGTACAGTGGCGTTCGGTCACCGTACAATCCTCAGACTGATGCCGTACAGTGGCGTCCGGTCACCGTACAATCCTCAAACTGATGCCGTACAGTGGCGTCCGGTCACCATACAATCCTCAGACTGATGCCGTACAGTGGCGTCCGGTCACCATACAATCCTCAGACTGATGCCGTACAGTGGCGTCCGGTCACCATACAATCCTCAGACTGATGCCGTACAGTGGCGTCCGGTCACCATACAATCCTCAGACTGATGCCGTACAGTGGCGTCCGGTCACCATACAATCCTCAGACTGATGCCGTACAGTGGTGTCCGTTCACCATACAATCCTCAGACTGATGCCGTAGAGTGGTGTCCGTTCACCATACAATCCTCAGACTGATGCCGTACAGTGGCGTCCAGTCACCATACAATCCTCAGACTGATGCCGTACAGTGGCGTCCGGTCACCATACAATCCTCAGACTGATGCCGTACAGTGGCGTCCGTTCACCATACAATCCTCAGACTGATGCCGTACAGTGGCGTCCGTTCACCATACAATCCTCAGACTGATGCCGTACAGTGGCGTCCGTTCACCATACAATCCTCAGACTGATGCCGTACAGTGGTGTCCGTTCACCATACAATCCTCAGACTGATGCCGTACAGTGGCGTCCAGTCACCATACAATCCTCAGACTGATGCCGTACAGTGGCGTCCGGTCACCATACAATCCTCAGACTGATGCCGTACAGTGGCGTCCGTTCACCATACAATCGTCAGACTGGTGTCGTACAGTGGCGTCCGTTCACCATACAATCCTCAGACTGATGCCGTACAGTGGTGTCCGTTCACCATACAGTTCCAGTGTAAAAAAACATATATGCATTTTTTACTTGACTCTGCAGGATACAAAAACGTGGAGTGCTGCACATTTGTATACATCAAACCGATAGGAAAAACGTGATGTGAACACACATTGGGGGGGAGGGGGGGGGCGTACTAAAATTTGCTGTGGGGCCCAGTCAGTTCAAGCTACATCACTGCACATCTCCTTCTCTGCTCCAGGCCGGGAGAGAAGGAGCGCAGGGAGCTGCGGTTAGTGATGGACAGGACCGCCGGCTCCCCTGCAATGATAGGTATGTGAGGGGGCCACTGGGGGGTCATTCATCACACTGTGAGGGCCCCTTACACAGTATAATGACTCCCAGTGCCCCCATTTAGTATAATGATCCCCATTGACCCTCTATTTAGCATAATGACTAGAGTTGAGCGGACACCTGGATGTTCGGGTTCGAGAAGTTCGGCCGAACTTCCCGAAAATGTTCGGGTTCGGGATCCGAACCCGATCCGAACTTGGTCCAGAACCCGAACCCCATTGAAGTCAATGGGGACCCGAACTTTTCGGCACTAAAAAGGCTGTAAAACAGCCCAGGAAAGGGCTAGAGGGCTGCAAAAGGCAGCAACATGTAGGTAAATCCCCTGCAAACAAATGTGGATAGGGAAATGAATTAAAATAAAAATTAAATAAATAAAAATTAACCAAAATCAATTGGAGAGAGGTCCCATAGCAAAGAATCTGGCTTCACGTCAGCCACCACTGCAACAGTCCATTGTCATAAGTTTAGGCCCAGCACCCAGGCAGAGGAGAGAGGTCCCGTAACAGAGAATCTGGCTTCATGTCAGCAGAGAATCAGTCTTCATATCATAGCAGAGAATCAGGCTTCACGTCAGCCACCAATGCAACAGTCCATTTTCATAAATTTAGGCCCAGCACCCAGGCAGAGGAGAGAGGTCCCGTAACAGACAATCTGGCTTCATGTCAGCAGAGAATCAGTCTTCATATCATAGCAGAGAATCAGGCTTCACGTCAGCCACCAGTGCAACAGTCCATTGTCATATATTTAGGCCCAGCACCCAGGCAGAGGAGAGAGGTCCCGTAACAGACAATCTGGCTTCATGTCAGCAGAGAATCAGTCTTCATGTCATAGCAGAGAATCAGGCTTCACGTCAGCCACCACTGTAACAGTCCATTTTCATAAATTTAGGCCCAGCACCCAGGCAGAGGAGAGAGGTCCCGTAACAGACAATCTGGCTTCATGTCAGCAGAGAATCAGTCTTCATATCATAGCAGAGAATCAGGCTTCATGTCAGCCACCACTGCAACAGTCCATTGGCATATATTTAGGCCCAGCACACACACAGGCAGAGGAGAGAGGTCCCGTAACAGAGAATCTGGCTTCATGTCAGCAGAGAATCAGTCTGCATGTCATAGCAGAGAATCAGGCTTCACGTCAGCCACCACTGCAACAGTCCATTGTCAGATATTTAGGCCCAGCACCCAGGCAGAGGAGAGAGGTCCCGTAACAGACAATCTGGCTTCATGTCAGCAGAGAATCAGTCTTCATGTCATAGCAGAGAATCAGGCTTCCCGTCACCCACCACTGTAACAGTCCATTTTCATAAATTTAGGCCCAGCACCCAGGCAGAGGAGAGAGGTCCCGTAACAGACAATCTGGCTTCATGTCAGCAGAGAATCAGTCTTCATATCATAGCAGAGAATCAGGCTTCACGTCAGCCACCACTGCAACAGTCCATTGTCAGATATTTAGGCCCAGCACCCAGGGAGAGGAGAGAGGTCCCGTAACAGAGAATCTGTCTTCATGTCAGCAGAGAATCAGTCTGCATGTCATAGCAGAGAATCAGGCTTCACGTCAGCCACCACTGCAACAGTCCATTGTCAGATATTTAGGCCCAGCACCCAGGCAGAGGAGAGAGGTCCCGTAACAGACAATCTGGCTTCATGTCAGCAGAGAATCAGTCTTCATGTCATAGCAGAGAATCAGGCTTCCCGTCACCCACCACTGTAACAGTCCATTTTCATAAATTTAGGCCCAGCACCCAGGCAGAGGAGAGAGGTCCCGTAACAGACAATCTGGCTTCATGTCAGCAGAGAATCAGTCTTCATATCATAGCAGAGAATCAGGCTTCACGTCAGCCACCAGTGCAACAGTCCATTGTCATATATTTAGGCCCAGCACCCAGGCAGAGGAGAGAGGTCCCGTAACAGACAATCTGGCTTCATGTCAGCAGAGAATCAGTCTTCATGTCATAGCAGAGAATCAGGCTTCCCGTCACCCACCACTGTAACAGTCCATTTTCATAAATTTAGGCCCAGCACCCAGGCAGAGGAGAGAGGTCCCGTAACAGACAATCTGGCTTCATGTCAGCAGAGAATCAGTCTTCATATCATAGCAGAGAATCAGGCTTCACGTCAGCCACCACTGCAACAGTCCATTGTCAGATATTTAGGCCCAGCACCCAGGGAGAGGAGAGAGGTCCCGTAACAGAGAATCTGTCTTCATGTCAGCAGAGAATCAGTCTGCATGTCATAGCAGAGAATCAGGCTTCACGTCAGCCACCACTGCAACAGTCCATTGGCATATATTTAGGCCCAGCACCCAGGGAGAGGAGAGAGGTTCCGTAACAGAGGATCTGGCTTCATGTCAGCAGAGAATTAGTCTGCATGTCATAGCAGAGAATCAGGCTTCACGTCACCCAACATTGGAACAGTCCATTGGCATATATTTAGGCCCCGACACCCAGACAGAGGAGAGGTTCATTCAACTTTGGGTAGCCTCGCAATATAATGGTAAAATGAAAATAAAAATAGGATTGAATGAGGAAGTGCCCTGGAGTCCAATAATATATGGTTAAGGGGAGGTAGTTAATGTCTAATCTGGACAAGGGACGGACAGATCCTGTGGGATCCATGCCTGGTTCATTTTTATGAACGTCAGCTTGTCCACATTGGCTGTAGACAGGCGGCTGCGTTTGTCTGTAATGACGCCCCCTGCCGTGCTGAATACACGTTCAGACAAAACGCTGGCTGCCGGGCAGGCCAGCACCTCCAAGGCATAAAAGGCTAGCTCTGGCCACGTGGACAATTTAGAGACCCAGAAGTTGAATGGGGCCGAACCATCAGTCAGTACGTGGAGGGGTGTGCACACGTACTGTTCCACCATGTTAGTGAAATGTTGCCTCCTGCTAACACGTCGCGTATCAGGTGGTGGTGCAGTTAGCTGTGGCGTGTTGACAAAACTTTTCCACATCTCTGCCATGCTAACCCTGCCCTCAGAGGAGCTGGCCGTGACACAGCTGCCTTGGCGACCTCTTGCTCCTCCTCTGCCTTGGGCTTCCACTTGTTCCCCTGTGACATTTGGGAATTCTCTCAGTAGCGCGTCTACCAACGTGCGCTTGTACTCGCGCATCTTCCTATCACGCTCCAGTGAAGGAAGTAAGGTGGGCACATTGTCTTTATAGCGTGGATCCAGCAGGGTGGCAACCCAGTAGTCCGCACACGTTAAAATGTGGGCAACTCTGCTGTTGTTGCGCAGGCACTGCAGCATGTAGTTGCTCATGTGTGCCAGGCTGCCCAGGGATAAGGACAAGCTGTCCTCTGTGGGAGGCGTATCTTCATCGTCCTGCCTTTCCCCCCAGCCACGCACCAGTGATGGGCCCGAGCTGCGTTGGGTGCCACCCCGCTGTGACCATGCTTCATCCTCATCCTCCTCCACCTCCTCCTCATCCTCGTTCTCCTCGTCCTCCAGTAGTGGGCCCTGGCTGGCCACATTTGTACCTGGCCTCTGCTGTTGCAAAAAACCTCCCTCTGAGTCACTTCGAAGAGACTGGCCTGAAAGTGCTAAAAATGACCCCTCTTCCTCCTCCTCCTCCTCCCCCTCCTCCTCCTGGGCCACCTTCTCTTCCATCATCGCCCTAAGTGTTTTCTCAAGGAGACATAGAAGTGGTATTGTAACGCTGATAACGGCGTCATCGCCACTGGCCATGTTGGTGGAGTACTCGAAACAGCGCAACAGGGCACACAGGTCTCGCATGGAGGCCCAGTCATTGGTGGTGAAGTGGTGCTGTTCTGTAGTGCGACTGACCCGTGCGTGCTGCAGCTGAAACTCCACTATGGCCTGCTGCTGCTCGCACAGTCTGTCCAGCATGTGCAAGGTGGAGTTCCACCTGGTGGGCACGTCGCATATGAGGCGGTGAGCGGGAAGGCCGAAGTTACGCTGTAGCGCAGACAGGCGAGCAGCAGCAGGATGTGAACGCCGGAAGCGCGAACAGACGGCCCGCACTTTATGCAGCAGCTCTGACATGTCGGGGTAGTTGTGAATGAACTTCTGCACCACCAAATTCAGCACATGCGCCAAGCAAGGGATGTGCGTCAAATTGGCTAGTCCCAGAGCTGCAACGAGATTTCGCCCATTATCACACACCACCAGGCCGGGCTTGAGGCTCACCGGCAGCAACCACTCGTCGGTCTGTTGTTCTATACCCCGCCACAACTCCTGTGCGGTGTGGGGCCTGTCCCCCAAACATATGAGTTTCAGAATGGCCTGCTGACGTTTACCCCGGGCTGTGCTGAAGTTGGTGGTGAAGGTGTGTGGCTGACTGGATGAGCAGGTGGAAGAAGAGGAGGAGGAAGCCGAGAAGGAGGAGGTGGCAACAGGAGGCAAAGAATGTTGCCCTGCGATCCTTGGCGGCGGAAGGACGTGCGCTAAACAGCTCTCCGCCTGGGGCCCAGCTGCCACTACATTTACCCAGTGTGCAGTTAGGGAGATATAGCGTCCCTGGCCGTGCTTACTGGTCCACGTATCTGTGGTTAGGTGGACCTTGCCACAGATGGCGTTGCGCAGTGCACACTTGATTTTATCGGATACTTGGTTGTGCAGGGAAGGCACGGCTCTCTTGGAGAAGTAGTGGCGGCTGGGAACAACATACTGTGGGACAGCAAGCGACATGAGCTGTTTGAAGCTGTCTGTGTCCACCAGCCTAAATGACAGCATTTCATAGGCCAGTAGTTTAGAAATGCTGGCATTCAGGGCCAGGGATCGAGGGTGGCTAGGTGGGAATTTACGCTTTCTCTCAAATGTTTGTGAGATGGAGAGCTGAACGCTGCCGTGTGACATGGTTGAGACGCTTGGTGACGGAGGTGGTGGTGTTGGTGGTACATCCTCTGTTTGCTGGGCGGCAGGTGCCAACGTTCCTCCAGAGGCAGAGGAAGAGGCCGAGGCGGCAGCAGCAGAAGAGGCCGAGGCGGCAGCAGCAGAAGAGGCCGAGGCGGCAGCAGCAGAAGAGGCCGAGGCGGCAGCAGCAGAAGAGGCCGAGGCGGCAGCAGCAGAAGAGGTAGCAGGGGGAGCCTGAGTGACTTCCTTGTTTTTTTTGTTTTTTTTTCCCCATATATCTTTATTTTCATTTATACAAAAAGAAACGTACACATTCCAATCACATCATAGATTTAAATATCTTCAAGTCACATCTTCAAAAGTACGTTTCCATCTTTTCCTGAACAATTATTTTATACATTTTTTCTCCCCCTCCCCCTCCCCCATTACCCCCAATCTTTTCCTTTTTACTTTGCTTTTACCCTCCCCCCACCCTTATGAGAGGGGGGGAGGGACGTGTATATAAAAAAAAAAAAAAAATTATAATAATAAAAAATTTGGTAAATCCTGCCCTAAAGCATCAATTTTTTCCAAAGATCCTCAATTTTTTTTTTTCCGTGACCCTCCATCAATCGTTCTTCCTTAATAACATTATCCACCATTTTCCTCCATTGTCTCACCATCGGAGGGTCTGCCCCCACCCATTTCTTAAGTATAAGGAGTCTAGCTTGAAATAGCACTTTACAGAGAACCACTCGTATATCTCTATTTAAATTCAGATGTTTCATTGCCCCTAAAATGCAAATCACCGGATCTTCCGGTATATGAACCTTCAGAATTACATGTACTGTCTCCAAAATTTCCCTCCAATATCTAATCAACCTTGGGCATCTCCAGAAACAATGTATTAAATCAGCATTCTCTCCCCCACATTTTGAACATGCATCCGAGACTCTCACACCCATTATCTTCAATAACCGTGGGGATCGGTGCAACCTATGCACTACAAAAAACTATGAAATCTTATGTGAGCCCCTGTTGGAAACCATTGAATAACTTCTGAGGGCATCTTCCCATTTATCTTCAGTAAGGGATTGGAGTTCGTCCTCCCATTTTTTCCTAGCAAGTATTAGAATTCGTTTCTTTTTGCTCTCCATCAATATCTTATATCTTCTTGCAGTTATACCACCTCTTTCCCCTTCTTTAGTAAATTTATGTATTATATCCGATTTTTCTATTTTCTATTTATCCTCTTGAAGGGCCATCCGCAGGGCGTTCCTAAGCTGAAAATATTTATACATATCTTTTTGGGGGATCCCAAACTCAGCAACTATTGTATTGAAGTCTTTCAATTTACCTTGTTCCAATATCTGACTTTTATCCCTTTTTTTTCCCAGTCTATGTAACTCTTAATCGTGTCTAATTCCTTAAGATTTATATTTTTCCAAATGGGTGTATAGTGCAGAAACCCTTTAATCTCTAATATTTTTTTGATTTTTTGATCTCCACCCATATATAATTTAATGAGTTCAATATTCTATTACTTGTGCTCTTTTTAACCAACATACCAGATTCTAAAACCTCCAAGTGATTCCACTCTTCTTTCCACCCTAATCTATTTATGACTTGTCTAGCGACCAAACCATTCAAGGTACCTTTTATGTGACCATATTGTGCTATTAAATAATAAAAAAAAACAATTTGGAACAGCTAAACCACCCTCGCTTACTGGGAGCTGCAACACATATTTTTTTATCCTGGGGATGGCACCTTTCCAAAGAAAGTCCCCCATTAGACTATCGAGTACCTTAAAAGTACTCTGCGGTAACCTCAGCGGGGCATTTTGGAGAACATAAAGAATTTTAGGGAGAAAAATCATTTTTATCAGATTTACCCGGCCCTGTATTGACATCGGTAAACAACGCCAAATATGTATTTTAATCCTAAGTTCTTTTAGTAAGGGGAGTATGTTTAGTTTTTCATATTCAGCTATATTTCCGGAAATCTGTATACCTAAATATTTAAAGTTGTCATGTTTCTCTAACACATGCACCCTTAAATCACTCTGTAATTGTGCGTCGCCTAACATCAACATATGTGACTTCCCCCAGTTAATATTTAAACCGGAAAAAGAACCAAATTTATCTATTATATCGAGCACCCTATTTAACTGATCCCCAGTGTTGTACATGAACAAAAGAATATCATCCGCGTACATCAAAAGTTTTTCTTCTCCACCCTCGTATTGAAAACCTTTAATCTCTCTATCATTTCTTATTATACATGCTAATGGCTCGATTGCAATGGCAAATAGTAATGGTGAGAGAGGGCATCCCTGCCTAGTGCCCCGATATAGGGCAAGAGGCAGGGACAAGCTCCCATCCACCATCACTCTGGCCCTAGGATTGTGGTATATTAACTGAATCCAACTTATAAATTCCTCACCTATACCGACCTTTTTTAATACAGCCCATAGGTACTCCCATTCTATACAATCGAATGCTTTTTGGGCATCCAGTGAGAGCACAGCTTTTTCCCCAGATTGTAATTTATTAGCTTCAATATTTAAAAACAACCTTCTTATATTTGAATAAATCGTTCTCCCCGGTATGAAGCCTGTCTGATCCAGATTTATAACTCCCCCAATCACTTTCGACAACCTCTCGGCCAAAATCTTTGCCAAAATTTTAACGTCCGTGTTTAGGAGAGATATTGGCCTATAGGATCCCGGGTCCAGTTGTTCTTTGTCCTTTTTTGGAATTAAAGTTATAATTGCCTCTTTCATGGATTCTGGTAGATTCCCCATTCTTTTGGCCTCATTCAGTGTTGTTTTTAACTCTGGTAATAACACCTGGGAGAACTCTTCATATATTTCAAAAGTGAGTCCATCACCCCCCGGTGCCTTATTCGGCTTTACCTTGCTCAGGACTTCCTTTATTTCGGCCATCAGTATTTCTTTTTCTAGGTATTCTTTTTGGGGCTGAGATATCTGTTTAAGAGGTATCTTTTCTAGATATATATCCAGATCTTGTTTTGAATATTGTGCCCTAGATTTATATAGTTCCTGGAAATAATCCTGAAACACTTCTTTAGTTCCTTCCGGTGTAGTGATTATTTCACCCGTTTTATCTTTAATTGCCCCTAGCCATGATTTCCCTCTTTGATTTCTTACTATACTTGCCAGAATTTTGCCCACCTTTTCTCCCTCTGAAGCTAGGCTGATCCCTTGAAAAAGTAGTTCTTTCCTACTTCTCTCCATTTGATATACCTTTAATTTTTCTTGGTGTTCCTCCCATATTTTCCTGTTGTGTTCTGTAGGATGTACTATATAGGTCATTCTTGCTACCTCAACTTTTTTTTCTAGTGCATTACTCACTTCTCTAGTACTCTTTTTCCAGTAATTCACCTTTTTAAAAAGCAATCCTCTTAAATATGCCTTAGCAGTATCCCATACAATTAATCTACTAGCAGTGCCATTATTCTCTAGAAAATTTTTTTTTAGTTCTTCCATTATGTTCTCTTTATCTGTAATCCTTGTTAGCCACTGGGAGTTAAATTTAAATGGTGCCTCTTCCTCCGAACTGTGAAAGTCAGTGGCACGACCTTCATTCCATGTGGGGTCTAGGACCTCATCGTCCCCTGCATCGTCTTCCACCCAGTCTTGATCCCTGACCTCCTGTTCGGTCTGCACACTGCAGAAAGACGCAGCAGTTGGCACCTGTGTTTCGTCATCATCAGAGACATGCTGAGGTGGTATTCCCATGTGCTCATCATCAGGAAACATAAGTGGTTGTGCGTCAGTGCATTCTATGTCTTTCACCGCTGGGGAAGGGCTGGGTGGATGCCCTGGGGAAACCCTGCCAGCGGAGTCTTCAAACAGCATAAGAGACTGCTGCATAACTTGAGGCTGAGACAGTTTCCCTGGTATGCATGGGGGTGATGTGACAGACTGATGGGGTTGGTTTTCAGGCGCCATCTGTGCGCTTTCTGCAGAAGACTGGGTGGGAGATAATGTGAACGTGCTGGATCCACTGTCGGCCACCCAATTGACTAATGCCTGTACCTGCTCAGGCCTTACCATCCTTAGAACGGCATTGGGCCCCACCATATATCGCTGTAAATTCTGGCGGCTACTGGGACCTGAGGTAGTTGGTACACTAGGACGTGTGGATGTGGCAGAACAGCCACGTCCTCTCCCAGCACCAGAGGGTCCACTAACACCACCACGACCATGTCCACGTCCGCGTCCCTTACTATGTTTTCCTCATTGTTATCGTTCACCACAACAACAAAAATATTATTTGGCCCAATGTATTGTATTCAAATTCAGCTGAATATAAATTTGAGGCCTAGTATTTAGGCGCTGGGTGACCGGTATAGATTTACTGACAGAATTAGACTTGGATATGCACAGTAGCGTGTGTGTGAAGTTATTCTGAATGACCCTATGTGCACCTTGAATATTATATACCCTTTTAGGGACAGATTTAAAGTAGGCCTGATACAGCAGAAACCACTAAATTAGGAAATTGCTAAATTGGGAATTGTATTTCAACCCAGAACAAAAAATGTGCTTTGACGGTCACTAAATAACTTGCCCAGCCACAACAGTACAGCGGTAACGACAGATTTAGCTGGATATAAACTTGAGGCCTAGTATTTAGGCGCTGGGTGACAGGTATAGGTTTACTGACAGAATTAGACTGGGATATGGCCAAAAAATAACCACACTATTGCTGGTTAAATGCACTTGGTGTGACAGCTTGACCAACCACACTACTGAGGGTTAAATGCACTTGGTGACAGGCGCAGCTTGTCCCTGATGTAGTATATGGCCAAAAAATGAACAGACTATTGCTGGTTAAATGCACTTGGTGTCACAGCTTGACCAACCACACTACTGAGGGTTAAATGCACTTGGTGTGACAGCTTGACCAACCACACTACTGAGGGTTAAATGCACTTGGTGACGGGCGCAGCTTGCCCCTGATGTAGTATATGGCCAAAAAATGAACAGACTATTGCTGGTTAAATGCACTTGGTGACAGGCGCAGCTTGCCCCTGATGTAGTATATGGCCAAAAAATGAACAGACTATTGCTGGTTAAATGCACTTGGTGTGACAGCTTCACCCTGATGTAGGCTTTAGCCAAAAAACAACCACACCATTGAGGGTTAAATGCACTTGGTCGCAGCTTGTGCTGGCGCACCACAAGACACAAAATGGCCGCCGATCACCCCAGAAAAAAGTGACTGACAAACGGTCTGGGCAGCCTAAAAACAGTGAGCAATTGAGGATCAGCAGCTCAATGATCCACAGCTGCAGATCGATCAGTTAATCAAGTCCTTTGGAGGAGTTAATCTGCCTAATCTCGCCCTAACGTCGCGGCTGCATCCTCTCCCTACGCTAATCAGAGCAGAGTGACGGGCGGCGCTATGTGACTCCAGCTTAAATAGAGGCTGGGTCACATGGTGCTCTGGCCAATCACAGCCATGCCAATAGTAGGCATGGCTGTGACGGCCTCTTGGGGCAAGTAGTATGACGCTTGTTGATTGGCTGCTTAGCAGCCTTTCAAAAAGCGCCAAGAAAGCGACGAACACCGAACCCGAACCCGGACTTTTACGAAAATGTCCGGGTTCGGGTCTGTGTCACGGACACCCCAAAATTCGGTACGAACCCGAACTATACAGTTCGAGTTCGCTCATCCCTAATAATGACCACCAGAGCCCCCATTAAATATAATAACCCCTCGTGCCCCCTGCATACAGTATAACCCCCAGTGTGGGGGCGACTGGGGGTCATTATTTTGAATGGAGGGTCACTGTGGGGTCATTATACTGTGAGGGCCATTTACATAGTATAATGACCCCCAGTGTCCCCCATTTAGTATAATGATCACCAATGACCCTCCATTCAGTATAATGACCCCCAGAGCCCCCTCCATACAGTATTCCCCCAGTGTGGGGGCTACTGGGGGTCATTATTCTGAATGGGGGCGACTGGGGGTTATTATTCTGAATGCAGGGCCACAGGTGGTCATTATACAGTGGGGGGGGGGGGATTGGGGGTTCATTATACTGTGTGAAGGGCCACTAGTAGTCATTATACTGTATAGGGGCCACTGGGGGTCATTATACCGTGTGGGAGCCACAGGGGGACATGTCAATGTAAAAAAAATGCCTCATGGGGGCCCACTGGGATTTATCGCCCAAGGGCCCACATGAACCTGGAGCCGGCCCTGCGTCCTACCATCGGGGTCCGCTCATACGGTGAGGAGTCAGGGAGAGGATTAGGGACGCTGTAGGAGGTGACCTGCTCCCTGATTACTCCTTTTGGCCACGCTGATCCCTTTTACCCTTTGACACCACACGGTGGTCCCCCACTCCCCACCGTGACAGTATGACCACAAAGGCTCCTTGCTTGGAGCCTTCGGAAGAGGGTCCAGCATGTCTCGCCTGCCATTTTCTGGCACACATGCTTATCCTCCGGAGGGAGGGTGAAAGGTGAGACGCTGTTAACAGTGCGGTTCCCTGTGACAGTTGGTTGCAGTTGGTGTGAACCGTCACTGGTGTTTGCGTTTCTCCTCGTCCATTTCTCAGTGGTTTGTCACTTGTGTTGTGTTCTGGATGCATTCCTGTGGTGTACTGGCTGTGTGCTGGTTGGGAATGCTTGCTGGCAGCGACCTTGTGTGAACTAGGTCTGAGGTGGACACAGTGTTCAGTGCGGTCTCTCTGAGCTGTATGGTGGCAGGCTGCCTGGTTTCTAGGTGGTTCTGGGGGCTGGCAGCAGTCTTTTACAAACTTCTTTGCACTGATACTGTTCCTGTTCCCCTTTTTTTGTTGGGGGGGCTTTGAGGGGTGGGAGTGTCACAGCCTTTGGTTTGCGCTGTGACACTGTTGCCACACTTGCGGTTGCCTGTGGCAACGTGTTGCTGTGAGAGCATGTGGTGGCAGTGTCTCGGCCTTCTGGTTGCTTGCCGGGACATGGTTGCCACGCATGCTATTGCCGGTGGTAGCGTGTGGTTTGGCATTCTTGTGTGTGCACTTCCCCTTTAAGTTGTAGCCTCCCTCTGTCTGGTGCTGTAAGGGTTAACTCCCTGACTGGGTGTGGTCACTTGGCTTATTTCTTCTGTGGTTTCCTGGCTGGAGTCAGTTATACTTCAGCTGTGGTTGGTGCTGGAGCTGTGCTCCGATCCAGGGTGTTCCATCTGTCCAGTGAGGGCCACCCTTGTGGTCATCAATGTCATCCTGGTGTCTCCTTCCCTTCCTGTCCCTATTTGTATGGAGTGGGTTATGTTCAGGGTGTTTGTATGTCTAGTTTGATGTTACATGTCTGGTGGTGTTTGGTGTCATGTTTGCTAGACATTCCCCTATCTCATGTTTATTGCAGCTATGGATGTCCTGGGTTCCTGTGTGGTTTGTGGTGTGTGCTGTGTCCTTTAATGTTGATTTGGACAGCAGCGCTAGTGCACGGGTTCCAGTCATGTGTCTGTGGCAGGTAAGTGTGTTATTGGTTTTGCTTACCTGCCATCTCCTTATGCTGTATGTGTTCCCCTCTCCTTGCAGCCTGGTCTCAGATAGAGACTCCTGTTCCTCCATGACTGGGATGAACAGGTCGTCTCTTCCCTGCTCCTTGGTGAGGGATTACCAGGGCGACTTAGGGTCTCTAGGAATCCTGAGTATGAGTCGTCCTACCATCGGGGTCCGCTCATATGGTGAGGCGTCAGGGAGAGGATTAGGGACGCTGTAGGAGGTGACCTGCTCCCTTATTACTCCTTTTGGCCAGGCTGATCCCCTTTTACCCTTTGACACTGCATGGTGGGGGGTTTCCCCCACTCCCCACTGTCACAGCTGCAGGATGTGGGTCCAGCCCACCTCTACACAGAGTGGGAGCTAAGCTGGAATAATCCATTCCAGCTCACATACACTAAACTGTAGCCTGTACCTGCCAATGGGTTGCTGCCACCTGCTGGTAGCCAGGCAAATTACATGAACATTTACATTTAACATAGATTTATATGCACATTTGTGGAAGACATAATGTAAATTATATCTGATGACAGTATAAAGGCTCTTAGAAGATAGTAGCGGGGTAGAGGATTGTAGTAACACAACTCTGGGGAGTTAAACTTCCTGAAGAACACCCACTGAGAACATCCACTGAGCTCAAACCCTGGAGTTTCATCCGAAGAAAACCTGGGAAAGAAAATTAAACAAATACTAATCATGAGGGCAAATAATAGTGATATATTTCACTCTGAATATATGGTATCAATGAAGAACTATTTAGTCCGTGCCCCCACCCACGTCAGAAACTAAATGCAACGGCTTCGAGCGAACACCAACTGAGCTCAGAACCTGCAGCTTCACAGAACACACTCCATGGGCTCAAAGCTTACCGCTCCGTGAGAAGGAAATCCAGGAATGCTAACCACGAGAACAATGTGCACCTGTCCTGTACCCCAAAGGTGAGAGTGCCAGCAATCTGTACCCAAAGGTCAGTCTGCATATTTAGGTGTTCTATCACCCCGAGTGTCAGTGTCATTATCCTGTACCCCAAGTGTCAGTGTCATTATCCTGTACCCCAAGTGTCAGCGTCATTATCCTGTACCCCGAGTGTCAGCGTCATTATCCTGTACCCCGAGTGTCAGCGTCATTATCCTGTACCCCGAGTGTCAGTGTCATTATCCTGTACCCCGAGTGTCAGTGTCATTATCCTGTACCCCGAGTGTCAGTGTCATTATCCTGTACCCCGAGTGTCAGTGTCATTATCCTGTACCCCGAGTGTCAGTGTCATTATCCTGTACCCCGAGTGTCAGTGTCATTATCCTGTACCCCAAGTGTCAGCGTCATTATCCTGTACCCCGAGTGTCAGCGTCATTATCCTGTACCCCGAGTGTCAGTGTACCGAGTGTCAGTGTCATTATCTTGTACCCCGAGTGTCAGTGTCATTATCCTGTACCCCGAGTGTCAGTGTCATTATCCTGTACCCCGAGTGTCAGCGTCATTATCCTGTACCCCAAGTGTCAGCGTCATTATCCTGTACCCCGAGTGTCAGCGTCATTATCCTGTACCCCGAGTGTCAGCGTCATTATCCTGTACCCCGAGTGTCAGTGCCATTATCCTGTACCCCGAGTGTCAGCGTCACTATCCAGTACCCCAAGTGTCAGCGTCAGTATCCTGTACCCCAAGTGTCAGCGTCATTATCCTGTACCCCAAGTGTCAGCGTCATTATCCTGTACCCCAAGTGTCAGCGTCAGTATCCTGTACCCCAAGTGTCAGCGTCAGTATCCTGTACCCCAAGTATCAGCGTCATTATCCTGTACCCCGAGTGTCAGCGTCATTATCCTGTACCCCGAGTGTCAGCGTCATTATCCTGTACCCCGAGTGTCAGCGTCATTATCCTGCACCCCGAGTTGTCAGCGTCATTATCCTGCACCCCGAGTGTCAGCGTCATTATCCTGCACCCCGAGTGTCAGTGTCACTATCCTGTACCCCGAGTGTCAGTGTCACTATCCTGTACCCCGAGTGTCAGTGTCATTATCCTGTACCCCGAGTGTCAGTGTCATTATCCTGTACCCCGAGTGTCAGTGTCATTATCCTGTACCCCGAGTGTCAGCGTCATTATCCTGTACCCCGAGTGTCAGCGTCATTACCCTGTACCCCGAGTGTCAGCGTCATTACCTGTACCCCGAGTGTCAGCGTCATTATCCTGCACCCCGAGTGTCAGCGTCATTATCCTGTACCCCGAGTGTCAGCGTCATTATCCTGTACCCCGAGTGTCAGCGTCATTATCCTGTACCTCGAGTGTCAGCGTCATTATCCTGTACCCCGAGTGCAGCCATTATCCTGCACCCCGAGTGTCAGCGTCATTATCCTGCACCCCGAGTGTCAGCGTCATTATCCTGCACCCCGAGTGTCAGCGTCATTATCCTGCACCCCCCGAGTGTCAGCGTCATTATCCTGTACCCCGAGTGTCAGCGTCATTATCCTGTACCCCGAGTGTCAGCGTCATTATCCTGTACCCCGAGTGTCAGTGTCACTATCCTGTACCCCCAGTGTCAGTGTCACTATTCTGTACCCCGAGTGTCAGTGTCATTATCCTGTACCCCGAGTGTCAGCGTCATTATCCTGTATCCCGAGTGTCAGTGTCATTATCCTGAGTGTCAGCGTCATTATCCTGTACCCCAAGTGTCAGCTTCATTATCCTGTACCCCGAGTGTCAGTGTCATTATCCTGTACCCCAAGTGTCATTATCCTGTATCCCAAGTGTCAGTGTTATTATCCTGTACCCCAAGTGTCATTATCCTGTACCCCGAGTGTCAGCGTCATTATCCTGTACCCTAAGTGTCAGTGTCATTATCCTGTACCCCAAGTGTCAGTGTCAGTATCCTGTACCCCAAGTGTCAGCGTCATTATCCTGTACCCCGAGTGTCAGTGTCATTATCCTGTACCCCGAGTGTCAGTGTCATTATCCTGTACCCCAAGTGTCAGTGTCATTATCCTGTACCCCGAGTGTCAGTGTCATTATCCTGTACCCCAAGTGTCAGTGTCATTATCCTGTACCCCGAGTGTCAGTGTCATTATCCTGTACCCCGAGTGTCAGCGTCATTATCCTGTACCCCGAGTGTCAGCGTCATTATCCTGTACCCTAAGTGTCAGCGTCATTATCCTGTACCCCAAGTGTCAGTGTCAGTATCCTGTACCCCGAGTGTCAGTGTCATTATCCTGTACCCCGAGTGTCAGTGTCATTATCCTGTACCCCGAGTGTCAGTGTCATTATCCTGTACCCCGAGTGTCAGCGTCATTATCCTGTACCCCCAGTGTCAGTGTCACTATCCTGTACCCCCAGTGTCAGTGTCACTATCCTGTACCCCGAGTGTCAGTGTCATTATCCTGTACCCCGAGTGTCAGCGTCATTATCCTGTATCCCGAGTGTCAGTGTCATTATCCTGAGTGTCAGCGTCATTATCCTGTACCCCAAGTGTCAGCTTCATTATCCTGTACCCCGAGTGTCAGTGTCATTATCCTGTACCCCAAGTGTCATTATCCTGTATCCCAAGTGTCAGTGTTATTATCCTGTACCCCAAGTGTCATTATCCTGTACCCTAAGTGTCAGTGTCATTATCCTGTACCCCAAGTGTCAGTGTCAGTATCCTGTACCCCAAGTGTCAGCGTCATTATCCTGTACCCCGAGTGTCAGTGTCATTATCCTGTACCCCGAGTGTCAGTGTCATTATCCTGTACCCCAAGTGTCAGTGTCATTATCCTGTACCCCAAGTGTCAGTGTCATTATCCTGTACCCCGAGTGTCAGTGTCATTATCCTGTACCCCAAGTGTCAGTGTCATTATCCTGTACCCCGAGTGTCAGTGTCATTATCCTGTACCCCGAGTGTCAGTGTCATAATCCTGTACCCCGAGTGTCAGTCTCATTATCCTGTACCCCAAGTGTCAGTGTCATCATCCTGTACCCCGAGTGTCAGTGTCATTATCCTGTACCCCGAGTGTCAGTGTCATTATCCTGTACCCCGAGTGTCAGCGTCATTATCCTGTACCCCAAGTGTCAGCGTCATTATCCTGTACCCCAAGTGTCAGCGTCATTATCCTGTACCCCGAGTGTCAGTGTCATTATCCTGTACCCCGAGTGTCAGTGTCATAATCCTGTACCCCAAGTGTCAGTGTCATTATCCTGTACCCCGAGTGTCAGTGTCATTATCCTGTACCCCGAGTGTCAGTGTCATTATCCTGCACCCCGAGTGTCAGCGTCATTATCCTGCACCCCAAGTGTCAGCGTCATTATCCTGTGCCCCGAGTGTCAGTGTCATTATCCTGTACCCCGAGTGTCAGTGTCATTATCCTGTACCCCGAGTGTCAGTATCCTAGAAAACCCTGTTGTGGACATTTATTAGATGTTGTGCTGTCGTTACTTCCAGGTTCTTCTCCTCCTGATTCTCCTCATTCTTCTGACTCCTACAGTAGATTCTGCCGTGCTCTGGGTCTGCTGATTCCCGACAATCCTGTCGCCTGGACCCCCCCCCCCATCACTCCGACCGCTCGCTGTAACGTCCGATCTACGGATGGTCACAGATTTTTAGAGGCTTTTGTTTTTTTTCTCCTCCAGGGTCAGTTGTGTGTTTCTGGTGGACACGGTTGAATCCCTCACACCCGACCCTTCCCAGAGAACCCCGAGAAATCATTAACTCCATCCAGCAATCTTTAATGTCTCCTTCCTGGCAGAGAAAGTCGTCCGTGCGTTTCTCAAGACGTAAGGTCCCGTAATGTTCCTTACACGACGTCTCAGGTCATCACTGTGTCTGGGAGGGGGGGCGGTCGGGGCGTCTTGGCATTTTGTTTTCTGCTGTGATTATTGTTATTACTATAGTCCTATCATTTGCCGTGGAGACATTTTTTTTGCGGTGATTTTTCAATATATTTTTTAGCTGCTTTTGTTTTAATTTGCATCTTTTTCTCTCCAATAGTTTTTTTGTTGTTGTCAATCTTATTATTATTTAGCATTTTATATTTTTAGGATTCGATATGAAATATAATATCTAACGTCACCATTATTGTTCTTACTGACATATCATTAAATGACCGATACATTCAGGGAATAATTCTATTCCTCGGAGTGATAAAAAACTTTTTATAATTTTGTTACATTGTTATTTTCAGATAGATGTGGTATTAGTACAACGGAGGTGGGAATTTTAATTATTTTATGTCTTTTTTGGGTGTGAGCACTGTTACCAGTATTTGATCAGCTGTTTTTTAGTTATTATTTATTAGTGTTTTTCTCATCAATTTTTTTAATGTTTTTAATAAATTCTTATTTTACGATTATTTATTAAAATGCATTTTCATTTAGGGAATTATTTTATTAATATTAATAAAATTTTAAAAATTTAAACTTTTTGAAATTTGTTAGTATTTTTGGGTCTTTTTATTATCAGCGAAAACCATTATTACTAGTATTAGCACGGGTGTGAACTTCAGTGTTTTTATAGTTTGTTAAGTTTTTGATCCTTAGATGTATCGGCCACAGAAGTGAATTTTTTTGGGAGTTGTAGTATCATCAGCCGTAGTGCGGGGTTTTTACATTTTTCTAATTTTTTTTTAATGTTTTTCTATTATTTGTGGTATTTATCTGAATTGATTATATTTCCACTATTTCGGGGGCATTCCTGCCAGCCTGGCTGTGCCCCGGAGGGTGGGCCGAGCCCCAGGGTTATCAGAGATCCGGCCAGGCACTTTTAAGGGAAAACTATGCGCCTGGAATTTATGAAATCATTGGCGATAATTTTGGCCATTTCTGTGTTTTCTTTTTTGGACCTGATCCTGTGGTTTTCTGCTTTCACACGTCCAGTATGAGACAATGCCTCGTGCCTCGTGCCTCACACTTTATATCAGGGAACTAGGAAAAAGTGACTTTATCTTCTAATTTTTCCAAAGTGACTGGAGCGTTCGCGCGGCGGATCCATCACTTTCTTGACTAGATTTAATTCTCCTGGATGAGAAGGAGCCTTGGAGGAGTCCTCAGACTTCAGTAACTTCAAAGACGTCCAAGATGTGCTGAGGGGATGTGACTTGTGCCTCCTCGGACCGTCCTCTTCTTCTTGCTTCACCTCAGTTCTGGAAGATTACATTTCACAGGCCAATGGATTCGGGACAATCTCACAGCCGCCGGGCGGGAGAACTGCAGGGAGATCGGGGCTCCCAGACGCTGGACGGGACCCAGGAGGAGCCGGAGGTCCAGGTGAGGAGCCCGTCCGGTGCGGAGCGAATGAGCGCAGCCAAGAACCTCCGCACAGACCAGCAACTAAATGGTCTCAGGCGGAAGTCTCCACAGGTAGGTCCTGCCTTATGTGAACCCAACATGAGGGAGTCTCCATGTGGGCTGATAATTCACTCACTTTAGGAAACTGGCTCCTGAATTCTGTCTTATTTCACAGTTTTTGAAATGTATAAAAAAGCCTGCAGTTTACTTGTGTTCTGAAATCCTCTGTGCTGCTGGGAGGACCCTGTTCCTTCCTCTATGTAACTCTCATCCTGTGACCTCCACAAGATCAGGACACTGCTCTCCTGAAATCCTCTGTGCTGCTGGGAGGACCCTGCTCCTTCCACTATCTAACTCTCAGCCTGTGACCTCCACAAGGTCAGCACACTCCTCTCCTGAAATCCTCTGTGCTGCTGGGAGGACCCTGCTCCTTCCTCTATGTAACTCTCATCCTGTGACCTCCACAAGATCAGCACACTCCTCTCCTGACATCCTCTGTGCTGCTGGGAGGACCCTGCTCCTTCCACTATGTAACTCTCATCCTGTGACCTCCACTAGATCAGCACACTCCTCTCCTGAAATCCTCTGTGCTGCTGGGAGGACCCTGCTCCTTCCACTATGTAACTCTAATCCTGTGACCTCCACAAGATCAGCACACTCCTCTCCTGAAATCCTCTGTGCTGCTGGGAGGACCCTGCTCCTTCCACTATGTAACTCTCATCCTGTGACCTCCACAGGATCAGCACACTCCTCTCCTGAAATCATCTGTGCTGCTGGGAGGACCCTGCTCCTTCCACTGTGTAACTCTCAGCCTGTGACCTTCACAAAATCAGCACACTCCTCTCCTGAAATCCTCTGTGCTGCTGGGAGGACCCTGCTCCTTCCACTATGTAACTCTCATCCTGTGACCTCCACAAGATCAGCACACTCCTCTCCTGACATCCTCTGTGCTGCTGGGTGGACCCTGCTCCTTCCACTATGTAACTCTCATCCTGTGACCTCCACAAGATCAGCACACTCCTCTGCTGAAATCCTCTGTGCTGCTGGGAGGACACTGCTCCTTCCACTATGTAACTCTCATCCTGTGACCTCCACAATATCAGCACAATCCTCTCCTGAAATCCTCTGTGCTGCTGGGAGGACCCTGCTCTTTCCACTATATAACAGTCTATGACCTCCACAGGATCAGCACACTGCTCTCCTGAAATCCTCTGTGCTGCTGGGAGGACCCTGCTCCTTCCTCTATGTAACTCTCAGCATGAGACCTCCACAAGACCAGCACACTCCTCTCCTGAAATCCTCTGTGCTGCTGGGAGGACCCTGCTCCTTCCTCTATGTAATTCTCTTACATCTGATTTATTACCCTTAAAGGATCCCTTATTTTATTTCAGTTATAAACCGACGTGACTTCCTGTCTCTTTAATACGACTTATAATCGTGTGTGTGCAGGGGCTGCCTATAGGGGGCGCAGAGGTTACTCTGTACCAGTGCGGCAGGGGACTCCGTAAGGACTGTGCCCAGGAGCTTGCACTTCAGCCTCTGTCATTTGATAGTTTTGGGGTCACTGTCACTTTAAGAACTTCTGGCGGTTTCATGGCACCGTATTCCGCTTCGCAGTAATTATAAGGTGTTTAATGCTCCCGACGACCGCGCGGTCTTCTCTCACCCGCGTATCCTCCGCTTTCCTTCGCCATTTATAACGTGGCGGCTCGTTGTCACCAGCTGACACCCATCTGTGCGAGGAAATGAAGTGAACACCTGCCCCGCCACCAATTAATTAACTCTGAACTTTTGCGCTCGCCGTATTAATGCGGTTTCCACCTGCGATCAATCATGATACGGCGGCAAAACGCTGCTTTACATCAAATAGGCTTTCTTAAAGGGCCAGCGCACCAAAACCAGACACAGCTTCATTGGAGCAGAATTAACTCAGAAATTCTCCTGGGTCAGTTTTCAAGTAGAGCGAAGCACCCGTCTCCGGTAATCCGCAAATCGCCCGCCAGTCGGATGGGAGCGGCGGTGACCTGGGGGCTCGGTTCAAGCAGTTCGGTGGGCGGAGAGCAGCAGCGCATCCATTCCTTTCTAGAGGACTGCCAAAAATAGCAAACCGCCATCTCAGGTGGAACCATAAACGTGAATGGCGCGGCGGCGGCGCTTGTGCATTCTCCATTCATTTCTATGGGACTTCCACTCGGCTATTCTCGGATCTCCTATACAAGTGAATGGAGAGCACGCTGCGCAGGCGTTACATTCAGGGGCCCGTTCTGGAGGTAGGTCCAGGTCAGAGGCGGGACCCGTCCTAGCGATCAGCCATCAAGTCTGACACGACCCCTTCAAATGATTTATATTTTACAGGTTTTGTTTCTTATTTACTTTTTTATTCAATAATATTTTGTATGTTTTTTACTGTTTAGATTCGTTTTAATTTTTTTTATTTTTATATTAATCAAATATTTTCATTTATTAATATTTTATACAGATTTTATTCATTTTTATACATTATATTAATTTGAATTTCAATTATTTTTTTTTTTTTTTTTTTTAGATTATTTTTAACTTTTTTATATTTCTTTTTTAATGTTCATCTATTTATTTCACTTGATTCCGTGTATTTTATATTCCAGGTGTCTAATCCAGAGTGGAAGAATCTGGGAGAAGATGAGACCTTGTTACCGGAAGATACTGACCCCCAGGAGGTAGGTACACGCTACCCTGTAATTTACAAGTGTACTCTCTATATAAAAGCGCCACCTCTACAGCGCCTGTAATAAAACGGCTCAGAGGATAGACTTCCAGGTTAATTTCCACACAGGACACCAAAATCCATAAAGCGATTTTATGCTCTAGTTACATCCAGAGCTGCACTCCTAATTCTGCTGCATGCTGCTGTGACTCACTCAGTACTTTGCTGATATCTGATCGTTGTGTTCTCGTGGATCTGACGCTTGTGGTGCCTGATGAAAAAGCTGTGAACCAGCAGGGGGCGGCACATGATGCTGCTTTGACTGCAACTGGAGTATAAGATGTAATACAGCGCGGTTGGCTCGATGCCAGATACTGCAGCGCCCCCTGGGCGCGGTTTTTAAGGGTTTTCCACGATACAACGCTAAGCTCATCCTTGGCTTGTTTGATAATGAGGGTCAGCAGATATGAGAGCTCGTCGTTGGCACAGCGCCAATCATGGGAGTGTGGCTGTGACTGGAACTACAGCAGTCGAATGGACTGAGCTGCAGTTTTAGGTACTGTGGTGCAGTGGCATCAGCGCCATCTACTGGTGCTTAAAGTGCAGCACTGGGCACTACTGCAGGGGATGCCAATTGCCTGGGCACCAGGAGCTTGTACCTTCCATTCCACACGTGGAGCAAATGTATTAAAACTGGCATGTCTTACTGCACTGTATGGCTGTATTATCTGAGCACTGTATGGCTGTATTATCTGTGCACTGTATGGGTGTATTATCTGTGCACTGTATGACTGTATTATCTGTGCACTGTATGGGTGTATTATCTGTGCACTGTATGACTGTATTATCTGCGCACTGTATGGCTGTATTATCTGTGCACTGTATGACTATTATCTGTGCACTGTATGACTGTATTATCTGTGCACTGTATGGCTGTATTATCTGTGCACTGTATGACTATTATCTGTGCACTGTATGGCTGTATTATCTGAGCACTGTATGACTGTATTATATGTGCACTGTATGCCTGTATTATCTGTGCACTGTATGGCTGTATTATCTGAGCACTGCATGGCTGTATTATCTGCGCACTGTATGACTGTATTATCTGCGCACTGTATGACTGTATTATCTGAGCACTGCATGGCTGTATTATCTGCGCACTGTATGACTGTATTATCTGCGCACTGTATGGCTGTTTTATCTGCGCACTGTATGACTGTATTATCTGAGCGCTGTATGACTGTATTATCTGAGCGCTGTATGACTGTATTATCTGTGCACTGTATGGCTGTATTATCTGTGCACTGTATGGCTGTATTATCTGTGCACTGTATGGGTGTATTATCTGTGCACTGTATGGCTGTATTATCTGCGCACTGTATGACTGTATTATCTGTGCACTGTATGGCTGTATTATCTGTGCACTGTATGACTGTATTATCTGAGCACTGTATGACTGTATTATCTGAGCACTGTATGACTGTATTATCTGTGCACTGTATGACTGTATTATCTGTGCACTGTATGACTGTATTATCTGTGCACTATATGACTGTATTATCTGCGCACTGTATGAATGTATTATCTGCGCACTGTATGGCTGTATTATCTGCGCACTGTATGGGTGTATTATCTGCGCACTGTATGGCTGTATTATCTGTGCACTGTATGACTGTATTATCTGAGCACTGTATGACTGTATTATCTGAGCACTGTATGACTGTATTATCTGTGCACTGTATGACTGTATTATCTGAGCACTGTATGACTGTATTATCTGAGCACTGTATGACTGTATTATCTGTGCACTGTATGACTGTATTATCTGTGCACTGTATGACTGTATTATCTGTGCACTATATGACTGTATTATCTGCGCACTGTATGAATGTATTATCTGCGCACTGTATGGCTGTATTATCTGCGCACTGTATGGGTGTATTATCTGCGCACTGTATGGCTGTATTATCTGTGCACTGTATGACTGTATTATCTGTGCACTGTATGGCTGTATTATCTGTGCACTGTATGACTGTATTATCTGTGCACTGTATGACTGTATTATCTGTGCACTGTATGGGTGTATTATCTGTGCACTGTATGACTGTATTATCTGTGCACTGTATGGCTGTATTATCTGTGCACTGTATGACTGTATTATCTGCGCACTGTATGGCTGTATTATCTGCGCACTGTATGGCTGTATTATCTGAGCTCTGTATGACTGTATTATCTGAGCACTGTATGACTGTATTATATGAGCACTGTATGACTGTATTATCTGCGCACTGTATGACTGTATTATCTGTGCACTGTATGACTGTATTATCTGTGCACTGTATGACTGTATTATCTGTGCACTGTATGGGTGTATTATCTGTGCACTGTATGGCTGTATTATCTGTGCACTGTATGGCTGTATTATCTGAGCACTGTATGACTGTATTATCTGTGCACTGTATGACTGTATTATCTGTGCACTGTATGGCTGTATTATCTGTGCACTGTATGACTGTATTATCTGTGCACTGTATGGCTGTATTACCTGCGCACTGTATGGCTGTATTATCTGAGCACTGTATGACTGTATTATCTGCGCACTGTATGGGTGTATTATCTGCGCACTTTATGGGTGTATTATCTGCGCACTGTATGGCTGTATTATCTGTGCACTGTATGACTGTATTATCTGTGCACTGTATGGCTGTATTATCTGTGCACTGTATTATCTGCGCACTGTATGGCTGTATTATCTGCGCACTGTATGACTGTATTATCTGCGCACTGTATGGCTGTATTATCTGCGCACTGTATGGCTGTGTTATCTGCGCACTGTATGGCTGTATTATCTGCGCACTGTATGACTGTATTATCTGCGCACTGTATGGCTGTATTATCTGAGCACTGTATGACTGTATTATCTGCGCACTGTATGGCTGTATTATCTGCGCACTGTATGACTGTATTATCTGCGCACTGTATGGCTGTATTATCTGCGCACTGTATGGCTGTGTTATCTGCGCACTGTATGGCTGTATTATCTGCGCACTGTATGACTGTATTATCTGCGCACTGTATGGCTGTATTATCTGAGCACTGTATGACTGTATTATCTGCGCACTGTATGGCTGTATTATCTGCGCACTGTATGGCTGTGTTATCTGCGCACTGTATGACTGTATTATCTGCGCACTGTATGACTGTATTATCTGAGCACTGTATGGCTGTATTATCTGAGCACTGTATGGCTGTATTATCTGTGCACTGTATGGCTGTATTATCTGAGCACTGTATGACTGTATTATCTGTGCACTGTATGACTGTATTATCTGTGCACTGTATGGCTGTATTATCTGTGCACTGTATGGGTGTATTATCTGTGCACTGTATGGCTGTATTATCTGTGCACTGTATGGCTGTATTATCTGAGCACTGTATGACTGTATTATCTGTGCACTGTATGACTGTATTATCTGTGCACTGTATGGCTGTATTATCTGTGCACTGTATGACTGTATTATCTGTGCACTGTATGGCTGTATTACCTGCGCACTGTATGGCTGTATTATCTGAGCACTGTATGACTGTATTATCTGCGCACTGTATGGGTGTATTATCTGCGCACTTTATGGGTGTATTATCTGCGCACTGTATGGCTGTATTATCTGTGCACTGTATGACTGTATTATCTGTGCACTGTATGGCTGTATTATCTGTGCACTGTATTATATGCGCACTGTATGGCTGTATTATCTGCGCACTGTATGACTGTATTATCTGCGCACTGTATGGCTGTATTATCTGCGCACTGTATGGCTGTGTTATCTGCGCACTGTATGGCTGTATTATCTGCGCACTGTATGACTGTATTATCTGAGCACTGTATGACTGTATTATCTGCGCACTGTATGGCTGTATTATCTGCGCACTGTATGGCTGTGTTATCTGCGCACTGTATGACTGTATTATCTGCGCACTGTATGACTGTATTATCTGAGCTCTGTATGGCTGTATTATCTGAGCTCTGTATGGCTGTATTATCTGCGCACTGTATGGCTGTATTATCTGAGCGCTATATGGTAATATATAATATATGGTAATCTATAAGGATAGACATCAATAGAAGGTACAGTACCATTTGTCTGAATAGCCCCGGGGTAGTTACATAAAGTCCCTGCATGTAGAGTTCCCCTTTAAGGACAGCTCTCAACATCTGTGCAGCTTTTGTGATAATTAATGAGACGCATTCGCCGCTTCGATAGACTTTTTAATAAACACGCCGAGAGTAATCCGCTTCTCCTCCATCTGCTTTGATCACGGCGGCCGTTCCTGTCTGGGTGTCACATATAAATATGTCTGGTGAGATTCAGGCGGATGCGGAATGAGAACTGCGGGCGGCGAAGGCTGCAATGTAAGACGCCTGATTTATGTGTGACTGGAGGAATATGGCAGGGCTGGATCTTTTGAAATACAGATCTTAGAGATGAGCGAATCAAAGGAAAAATTATATTCGCACTGAATCCGAATTTCCTAACGCTTCGTGGTAACGAATCACAAATGGCTGCTGCATGTGTTAGGACAGGCGGGATCACCCATAATGCCATGCATGCAGCCAATCAGCTGCCAGCCAGCCCTGTGATGTCACAGCCCTATAAAGAACCGGACAAATTGAATTTTAGAAAAATGTGTTACTGAAGTGTAGGACCAGCCACTAGGACCACTGCTGATCCTGACTATAAGGTGGTCCAGGTTGCCATTGGATTCACTGAATTTACACTCTTGTCCACCAGATGGCGCGCTATTAATGCAATGCCATCTGGCGGCACCCCTAGTGCCAGTCCAGGGGCCCCATGTATGATTCTGTGTGTACGCTCACGTCCTGTGTTACTCTCCTCTGTACAGACATTGAAGAATCGCCTTACGGGGGAAACCAGTTCTCACGATTCACAGACCAACAGGACCCGCAGACGTGGAGGGGCTGATTCAAGGACCTACGATAAAATGGCCGACAGCAAGCGACAGAGTGAACTGGAGGACGTCCTGAGAAAGTAAATATATTGTATCAGAGGTGCTAAATACACCGCCCTCCCCTCCAGAAATGTAACACCAGACTATGTACCGCAGGTAGAACAGAGCAGCTTCTTATACTCCAATCACCTCCAAAGCAGCATTCTAAATCATTCCGCTTATCAGGATGCTGAAGCGCACATTTCCTTGCTGACCCCTATGTTCAGTGCTGTAAAGTCCCCGTGAAGGTGCAATTCCAAAACAAGCCCCTTAACCTGGTCAAAAATAGGAAAGAAAAAAAAAGTTTATATATTAGGTATCGCCGCGTCCGTATCCACTGACTCTATAAACATATCACATGACCTAACCCCTCAGATGAACACCGTAAAAAATTTAAACTGTGCTAAATAAACCATTTTTTTGTCACCTTACATCACAAAAACTACACCAAGCGGTCCTAAAGGCATATGCCCACCAAAATAGTACCAATCTAACCGTAACCTCATCCCCCAAAAAAATGAGCCCCTACCTGAGACAATCGCCTCCCCAAAAAAAAAACATGGCTCAGAATATGGAGACACTAAGACATATTTTTTTTTTGTTTTAAAAAGCTGTTATTGTGTAAAACTTAAGTAAATAAAAAAAAGTATACATATTAGGTATCACTGCGTCCGTAATAACCTGCTCTATAAATATATCACATGACCTAACCCCTCAGACGAACACCGTAAAAAAATCTAAATAAAAACGGTGTAAAAAAAGCAATTTTTTGTCACCTTACATCACAAAAAGTGTAATAGCAAGCGATCAAAAAGTAATACGCACCCAAAAATAGTGCCAATCGAACCGTCATCTCATCCCGCAGAAAATGAGACCCTATCTAAGATAATCGCCCAAAAACTGAAAAAACTATGGCTCTCAGGCTATGGAGACACTAAAACATGATTATTTTTTTGTTTCAAAAATGATATTATTGTGTAAAACTTACATAAATAAAAAAAGTATACATATTAGGTAACGCCGCATCCGTGACAACCTGGTATATAAACATACCACATCTAACCTGTCAGATGAATGTTGTAAATAACAAAAAAATAAAAACGATGCCAAAACAGCTATTTCTTGTTACCTTACCTCACAAAAAGTGTAATATAGAGCAACCAAAAATCATATGTACCCTAAACTAGTACCAACAAAACTGCCACCCTATCCCGTAGTTTCCAAAATGGGGCCACTTTTTTGGAGTTTCTACTCTAGGGGTGCATCAGGGGGGCTTCAAATGGGGCATGTTGTAAAAAAAAAACAGTCCAGCAAAATCTGCCTTCCAAAAACCGTATGGCATTCCTTTCCTTCTGCGCCCTGCCGTGTGCCCGTACAGCGGTTTACGACCACATATGGGGTGTTTCTGTAAACTACAGAATCAGGGCCATAAATAATGAGTTTGGTTTGGCTGTTAACCCTTGCTTTGTAACTGGAAAAAAAATATTAAAATGGAAAATCGGCTAAAAAAGTTAAATTTTGAAATTGTATCTCTATTTCCATTAATTCTTGTTGAACAACTAAGGCCTCTTTCACACGGGCGTCAGTTTTTTTGCCCGGATAAGAGCCGGGTGCGTTGCGGGAAGATGCGCGATTTTTTTCTGCGCGAGTGCAAAACATTGTCATGCGTTGCACTCGCGTGAGAAAAATCGCACATGTTTGGTACCCAAACCCGAACTTCTTCATAGAAGTTCGGGCTTGGGATTGATGTTCTGAAGATTGTATTATTTTCCCTTATACCATGGTTATAAGGGAAAATAATAGCATTCTGAATACAGACTGCATAGTAAACCAGCGCTAGAGGGGTTAAAAAAAATAAAAAATAATTTAACTCACCTTAGTCCACTTGATCACGAAGGCCGGCATCTCCTTGTGTCTCCTCTGCGCTGAAGTTGAACAGGACCTGGGGTGAGCTGCTCCATTAAATATCGGTTAAGGACCTTCGATGACGTCACTCCGGTCATCACATGGTCTTTTACCATGGTGAATCACCATGGTAAAAGATCATGTGACGTACCATGTGATGACCGGAGTGACGTCATCGAAGGTCCTTAACCGATATTTAATGGAGCAGCTCACCCCAGGTCCTGTTCAACTTCAGCGCAGAGGAGACACAAGGAGATGCCGGCCTTCGTGATCAAGTGGACTAAGGTGAGTTAAATTATTTTATATTTTTTTTAACCCCTCTAGCGCTGGTAGTCTGTATTCAGAATGCTATTATTTTCCCTTATAACCATGTTATAAGGGAAAATAATAATGATCGGGTCTCCATCCCGATCGTCTCCTAGCAACCGTGCGTGCAAATCGCACGGCATCCGTACTTCTATGGGGCCTGCGTCACGTCAAAATCGGACAATATAGAGCATGCTGCGATTTCAACTGAACGCACAAGTGATGCGTTAAAAACATCGCTCATGTGCACAGCCCCATAGAAATGAATGGGTCAGGATTTAGTGCGGGTGCCATACGTTCGCCGCACGGATCGCACCCGCACGGAAAACTCGCCCGTGTGAAAGGGGCCTAAAGGGTTAACAACTTTGTAAAATTAGTTTGGAATACCTTGAGGGGTGTAGTTTCTAGAATGGGGTCATTTTTGGGTGGTTTCTATTATGTAAGCCTCGCAAAGTGACTTCAGACCTGAACTGGTCCCTAAATAATGGGTTTTTAAAAATTTCTGAAAAATTTCAAGATTTGCTTCTAAACTTTTATGCCTTGTAACATACCTAAAAATAAAATATCATTCCAGAAATGATCCAAACATGAAGTAGACATATGGGGAATGTAAAGTAATAACTATTTTTGCAGTTATTACTATGTATTATAGAAAGAGAGAAATTGAAACTTTAAAATTTTTCATTTTTTGGTCAATTTGGTATTTTTTAGAAATAAAAATGAATTTTACCAGTGTCATGAAGTACAATATGTGACGAGAAAACAATCTCAGAATGGCCTGGATAAGTCAAAGCGCTTTAAAGTTATCACCACATAAAGGGACACTGGTCAGGTTTTCCAAAAATAGTCTTAAGGGGTGGAGCATGACACAGGGTCCGAAAAAATGTCAAAATGAGACTCCTGGAGTCATGCTCCGCCCCTCGGACTCAGTTATGCTCAGTGTCTTCAGGGTCAGTGTTTTCAGCAGTGACACCTAGTGGCCACAAAGATCATAACACTGAAAAATCCTCTAAACTGGGAGGCACAACAATATCCAGAAGTTTCCATCTCCCTCCTGACACCGAAGTATCGTCGGGTCAGTGAGGAAAATCCTCCACGTGATTCATTAATCTCCACACAGTCAGGCTTCACTGAGAGTAATCCCTTTATAATGGGCGCAAAGATCAGAATTATCATCTCGTGTTATCAAATGTGACTGCAAAGAAAAGACTGAAACAAACCTGAAATCCCCCGGGGTTAATTACCAACACAAACTTTTTTTACTTAAAGGGGAAGTCCACTTTTTCCCTGTTCAACACATACTGCATTGTAATAAGAAATCCAGAAAACCTGGACGCCTTATACTACAGGAACATCTATTACTGCTGACAACCTGCCTGTATATCCTGTCTGAGAGGTTGTCACAGCCCCGCCCCCTGCTGATGACATCACTGATATAATGACATGTGATCAGACATGAGATCCACACACCTTATACTACAGGAACATCTATTACTGCTGACAACCTGCCTGTATATCCTGTCTGAGAGGTTGTCACAGCCCCGCCCCCTGCTGATGACATCACTGATATAATGACATGTGATCAGACATGAGATCCGCACACCTTATACTACAGGAACATCTATTACTGCTGACAACCTGCCTGTATATCCTGTCTGAGAGGTTGTCACAGCCCCGCCCCCTGCTGATGACATCACTGATATAATGACATGTGATCAGACATGAGATTTACACACCTTATACTACAGGAACATCTATTACTGCTGACAACCTGCCTGTATATTCTGTCTGAGAGGTAGTCACAGCCCCGCCCCCTGCTGATGACATCACTGATATAATAACATGTGATCAGACATGAGATCCACACACCTTATACTACAGTAACATCTATTCATCTATTACTGCTGACAAACAGCAGTATGTGTCAGTATTTACTGAGCTCTACAATTCTATTCATGAACCAGAATACTCAGGATGCTGATATCTACATCCACAGGAGACGAAGGAGGGTAGAGCAGGGGCTCTGCATTTCTATGAAGCCAGGGTGACCAGGGACTCGACAATTATGGTTTAGTTCAGATTTTTTAGTGAATTTGTCCTTTCATCTGGAGTTCATCTTGAGGGCAGCAGCCATCTAAGGGTTAATACGGTTATATTCGGAAGCCGCCGCCGGTGCAGGAGCCGACCAGATCCTCACTTGTAAATAATTTCTTTGTTCAGATATTTCCACAGTTATTTTCATTCTCTGCCGAGAGGCGATGAAGGAAAAAAAAAAATCAGAATCTCATCTCGTCTTCCCATTCCTGTGACGGGGGAGCAGACGGCGGCGCGGTGATTGTAATAAGTCAGTGATGGACGAGGCGCGAGGCGCGAGGCACAGCAGATTGGCAGATTCGTGACATTTGCATACAGAGAACAGATGACAGCCGGGTCTCGGGGAGACGAAGATCTCTGTGCTTCTAAGTGGAGGCGACAGCTTCAGAAAATCTCCTGGTCTGGGAAGATGGAGAATTTTTTAATGGAAATTTTTGGGATTTGGTTTTTATATAATTTGAGTACCAGTGAACCTAGCATTGAGTGATCATGTGATCTCCTAGGGGTAGATGCAGGAGGGGGTATAGAGCGCGTTAGTGGACAGTCGAGATGGCAAAATTGCCCTTAATTATACTTACTGTACTTTTCCTGCTTGTTACAGGAGTTATTACATGTATTCCTGTAATGGCCCTGGTGGTCTGGAGTGATGTCCAGTATACATAGTGGTCTGGAGTGATGTCCAGTATACATAGTGGTCTGGAGTGATGTCTAGTATACCTGGTGGTCTGGAGTGATGTCCAGTATACATAGTGGTCTGGAGTGATGTCCAGTATACATAGTGGTCTGGAGTGATGCCTAGTATACCTGGTGGTCTGGAGTGATGTCCAGTATACCTGGTGGTCTGGAGTGATGTCCAGTATACATAGTGGTCTGGAGTGATGTCCAGTATACATAGTGATCTGGAGTGATGTCCAGTATACATAGTGGTCTGGAATGATGTCCAGTATACATAGTGGTCTGGAGTGATGTCCAGTATACCTGGTGGTCTGGAGTGATGTCCAGTATACATAGTGGTCTGGAGTGATGTCCAGTATACCTGGTGGTCTGGAGTGATGTCCAGTATACATAGTGGTCTGGAGTGATGTCCAGTATACATAGTGGTCTGGAGTGATGTCCAGTATACATAGTGGTCTGGAGTGATGTCTAGTATACCTGGTGGTCTGGAGTGATGTCCAGTATACCTGGTGGTCTGGAGTGATGTCCAGTATACATAGTGGTCTGGAGTGATGTCCAGTATACATAGTGGTCTGGAGTGATGTCCAGTATACATAGTGGTCTGGAGTGATGTCCAGTATACATAGTGGTCTGGAGTGATGTCCAGTATACCTGGTGGTCTGGAGTGATGTCCAGTATACATAGTGGTCTGGAGTGATGTCCAGTATACCTGGTGGTCTGGAGTGATGTCCAGTATACATAGTGGTCTGGAGTGATGTCCAGTATACATAGTGGTCTGGAGTGATGTCCAGTATACCTGGTGGTCGGAGTGATGTCCAGTATACATAGTGGTCTGGAGTGATGTCCAGTATACATAGTGGTCTGGAGTGATGTCCAGTATACATAGTGGTCTGGAGTGATGTCCAGTATACATAGTGGTCTGGAGTGATGTCCAGTATACATAGTGGTCTGGAGTGATGTCCAGTATACATAGTGGTTGGAGTGATGTCCAGTATACATAGTGGTCTGGAGTGATGTCCAGTATACATAGTGGTCTGGAGTGATGTCCAGTATACTGGTGGTCTGGAGTGATGTCCAGTATACATAGTGGTCTGGAGTGATGTCCAGTATACCTGGTGGTCTGGAAGTGATGTCCAGTATACATGGTGGGTCTGGAGTGATGTCCAGTATACATAGTGGTCTGGAGTGATGTCCAGTATACATAGTGGAGTGATGTCCAGTATACATAGTGGTCTGGAGTAGGCTGCAC